>NW_018408845.1:948432-1056391 GCF_002113885.1 Mizuhopecten yessoensis | reverse complement strand
AAAGTTTTTAACATATTTGACCCCTGTGACCTTGAATATGGGTGAACAAACTGTGTAGCCCTTCATCTCAGATGCTACTGGCCAAATATCATTACCCTAGGCATTTTGGTTATTCAGAAGAAGCTGTTTAAAGTTTTTAACATATTTGACCCCTGTGACCTTGAATATGGGTGAAGGTCATTCATTTGAACAAACTTTGTAGCCCTTCATCTCAGCATGCTACTTGCCAAATATCATCACCCTGGGCATTTTGGTTATTCAGAAGAAGTTGTTTAAAGTTTTTAAACTATTTGACCCCTGTGACCTTGAATATGGGTGAAGGTCATTCATTTGAACAAACTTTGTAGCCCTTCATCTCAGCATGCTACTTGCCAAATATCATCACCCTGGGCATTTTGGTAATTGAGAAGAAGTTGTTTAAAGTATTTAACATATTTGACCCCTGTGACCTTGAAAATGGGTGAAGGTCATTAATTAGAACAAACTTTGTAGCACTTCATCTCAGCTAGCTACTGGCCAAATATCATCACCCTGGGCATTTTGGTTATTCAGAAGAAGTTGTATAAAGTTTTTAACATATTTGACCCCTGTGACCTTGAATATGTGTGAAGGCCAGGTCATTCATCAAACACTTCGTGCCTGATGAGCTAAAAACTGAAAATATTAACACATAATTCTAAGAATTCAAATAAGTAGCTTTCCCTCTCAAGGATGTGTCTAGCTCTGTATGCTGAACAATGTATATATTCATTAAAACTGAAATTGCAGCTAAATTTTCTGTACCAATGTTCATGGAACCTTTCATTAGTTGATGTAATTATGTTATCTTTAGCAATGTGAGCATACAAATAACATGACTGACATAGTAATCACAGATAGTATCCCAAAGCACCAGGATAGTGCAAAAACAAATTTTAGACATGGATTCAACTTACAAATGTATATAGACAGTTTAATAAAGATAGATTTTCAATTTCGGGCATCTGTCAACAATCTCCAACATTATGGTTATAACATTATGTCACAATATCGATCAGCATGCTGCATTCATGGTTTCATAACTCACGACTGTTTTTGGTAGGTTTACACAGTGGCAATGTAACTATAGATATAAATACCTTTCCTATGATAGGTAGTTCCACAGAGCCCCATGAATCAGCAGTCCAGTGGACCAGCCCACTCATGAAATCTGCTGACAAAATCCCAAGTACTGGCAAACAAACAAACGCCATGATTACAAAGACAGCTTGGTATTGTTTAATGATAATGAACTAACATTCAACCTCTAATATTTCCTTTTCTGCTGAAGATTGAGTCAATGAAACTACACGTAAACTGATTCTTTAGTCTGTGCAATGAAAACGGTTACCAGTGCTAGACAATAAGACAGCCTGATAGTCTGAGACTAGTGAAATGTCCGGCTGGATTAGTGCTTCTAAAAACTGCCAGCCCAATTATGAACTGTTCATAATTTAATATCCCTTTTCATGTTGAATAATATTCAGTTAGTGAAATTTGCATATGAACTACTAGCAAGACTAACTAGTGGTTTATGAAATTAATTTTCTACAGTGCTAAAATTGATGATCACTTATTTGAGATGACACAGCCAAATTCTCAACTGCTTTAACCCATTCACCCCTGAAGACACAAATCAAAGGTTGGAACAGTTCATTATGAAAATTCAGGGGTGAATGAGAATCTCTACGTACTCTGAGTATGGAAAATGGAAATACAATTGTACACATAAAATTTAAATATTGCTTTGTCGAGTTCAAAGGATGATGGTATTGAGGCAAATATAATGAACTGTCCATGAACAGAAATTTGTAAATTTTAAGTCTGAAACTTAAATTTAGATACTACTTGATATTATTTTAGAATATTTGGTCTAAATACACATGATCCTCATATTTACTGTATTTGAAACAAGTTCCCCATCCCCAGCATCCATTTCCTTTCCTTCTCCAAGTCTCCCATCCCTTGACCAAAATTTGCCAGCTTACTTACCAGGTAAGTATATTATATTTTATGGTTATTTTTAAGAAAGAAAAAACAGTTTTTTCTAATTTCACAAAGTGCTTATTATGATTATTTGGATCAATATGGTATGTTGAGCTTGGCTTTTTAAATTTTTAAAATATTGTAGTTCCTAAAAACTGCCATCAAACTCTATACTTACAGGCAGAAGCGATGACGAAGTACCACTTGTCAAGGTGGAAATTCCAACACAACATGATAAAGTTGTGGGCGATCAATGTGGTACTAACCCCTATACAAATAGTCTCCTGGATCCGTTTGCCTGAAATTACACACAAAACAGGTCAGTCTGCAGTCACCCTGATAAATAACATTTCATTTCATTTTAAACCCATCAACTTTCGTTCCAGAAATTATAAATTTGTTGAGATATTTGAAAACTGAACACAAGTGTGTCTTTTTATTCAAACTGAACAAGAGGGGAAGGTGGAAAAGCAGTGACTGTTTTCTATTTAAAGCATTAAAAGTCTTGATCTTTGATCCAGAACCCAGAATCACAAACTTGTTTAAGGTCATGTTCAATACTTGCATAAAGTTTCATTTAAATCAAAGAAAAATGAAACCAACAGTGCCATGACAAAGACTTTCTATTCTTGGTAAGTAACTTGACCTCGGATTCATCACTGTTAAACACATGTGTTTGAGGTATTTGTGAAATAAATACTTATACATGTAAATTTTAATCTCTATCAGCAAAGAAGCTAAAAGAGTGATGGAAGATATTTTTATATTTATATTAACATACAGTTTCATCTACATCAGGAGAAACATCAATTATTTTTTTACAAAGCTAATTTCACTTATATTAGCAATAGTGACCTCGACCTTATATCCAGGAAACTGGAACGTGAACTTGAAGTTATTTCACTATTGAATACCACGTATATACTGGCTTAAGTTTTGTAGCAACAAAATGAAGAGTGAAGGAGGTAAAGTGATTATCACAAAATGAAGTGTGACACACGGATGGACAGGCAGACCTGGGCAGCACTATATGTGCCCACCCATTTTATGGAGGGGGGGGGGGGATTGGTAGAGATATAAAACTTTGAAAGGAATCAAGATTTAAATTTATTGTTAGTTACATGATTGTTAATGTCACTATTTACAAAATAGTTTGAGAACACATAAGTAAATGGAGAAAAAAATACCATAAATCAACTCATTATGTTCATTGGGCTAATCCCGTCACTTTTGATAATCTCATTAATCTGCATACAATTTTTCAGAGCCCTGGCTTTAGCTATCAAGCGTAGGATATTTCTTTCTCTGCTTTGGTATCGGGGAATACAACTGACATTATATCCAGATCTGTCTATAAATACAGACACTAGTAGAATTAGAATTCCGGATGACTATACCTATACAGAACCGTACACTTTCTATCTACAACAGTATATAATTATATATACCACTTCTACGCGACTACATCATCATTGATGACTATACCTATACAGAACCGTACACTTTCTATCTACAATAGTATATAATTATATATACCACTTCTAAGTGACTACATCATCATTGACAACATATTTATAAGTGTTAGCACCAGGTGGATGTAGCACCAGCTCTTTTGTAGTGTAACACCCACCAATATTTTGAATTCCTGTGAGAAATAGATGTATGATAATGAGTCTAGAATTACTTGGTATATATACCTATAATTTGTGTGTAAAGCACCCATTGCCTATCCTAACTTCTATTGATTCTGAATTCCTTCTGGAAGCCTATATTGTACACCAGCTATAATAAGACACACATGTATATATATGTGTATGTATAAACCTTGATCTAGAGTGCTAAACCAACTCATTCACCTCTCATCACATGACATCTATCAGAGGTTAACATCATGTGATTAGATTGGCCTCCAGTGATAGCATTAACCCCCTTATTTTTTTAATTAAAATAAGCTAAAAAGCTTGAACAGATCCCATTATTCTACTGTTTTGTCTCATAATCTAATGTGTAACCAAACTAACCACTTGCTTGGGACTCCACTTTTTAAAGGGCTAGCGATATTTATTCAGTAACATAATAAAAAAATCAAGATGTAGTAAGAATTCCCATTGAAGGAACAATATCACAGATTTGTGTATACATACAAACTCTCAATCTACTCTAGTGACGAGGGCTGTCGCACCCTATACCCCAACCCCATCACCAGACAGTTGCATGTTATCATCTCCTCTATAACAGGATGGTTCATTGGCCTACTCTATTCTGCATTGCAGAGATACGTGGGGAATCTATAGGGTAGATCAGGGGGTAATCCAGTACATGTAATAGGTACATGTACCATGCTGCAGTATTTAATAGGCAAAAAATGCCCCAAAAGGTTGTAATGAGCATATTGCATTTTATATATAGATACTGCAGCAAGAGGTCCACAAGGCCTGTCATACCTTCACCAAGTTATATATTGAATTTTGTAACAATTGTAAGAGGTCTAAATGGCCTGCCATACCCTTTAATGAGTAGATATTGCAACAAGTACTACTAGTCAAAATGAAATGTCATATCCTCATTTAGTTATATATGGTAATATTATAGCATTATAGCAAGTGGTCAAATGGGCCTGTCATATCTCAATGGGTTAAAATGATACACAGAATAATCATATACTCTTTGCTTAAATAATACATATGTGTGACTGGAATCAGTCATTTTTAGGGGCTAAAGAAAATGACACTGAGTTATATTCACTACATTACACTGCAATTTAGCTTTACTTAGTAGTCCAACTGTTGTATGCATACAGCCCTTATTGACTTACTGCAGTATTTGTTTTAACATGTCGTCAAAATGGCCCGCTATAACCCCACTGCGTTATATCATATACGCATATATATGTACATGTATGCATACATTTTAATAGAAACTGAAGTATCTATTGTTGCAACCCATGGTCCAAAGGGTATTGCAGTTATTAAATAATCAACATTTATACTACGTACATTTATACAAAAGTTTGTGCATAAGCGGGGATACTGACAGTATATGCGCATGATCATCAGGATGAGCTAATGGCCTACTACCGGTACATGTGTCAAATTTGAAGAGCCTGTGATATATGTAGTGATACAATTAAAATGTCTACACACTACTTAGTGTCCACCTAACCCTTTCATCCCTAGGTAACTTGAATAAACTCTACCATGCATTAAGTTGGATAAGTCCATTAAGGTCTACAGTGCTGAAAGGGTTAAGATACATATATCTATCTGCAACTGTGTTTTAATCATTTATACATGTACTTTGGTGTACATGCAGTTAATTATGTAGATTCAAGATGTTTGTGCATACAATTCACCTGCTTTTATTGAGCTCTTGCTTATGACTGAGATTTGGACATTATATTAGTGTACCGCAAAACAGGATTTGCCCGTTCATGTTCTAGTAAATATTATTTGTCATCATTGGTTAATTAGTCCTTAAACCGAAACGTTACTGTAAGCTACATATATATATACATGTTTTATTCAGTTTTAAGTAGATATATATACTGTGTTTGTTACCTAATTGTGATTAAATTATGTGCAATTTACACTTTAAATACAATGGAAACCTCATTAAAAATACATGTACAATGTAATTGACTCAAATATAAGGAAACGCATTTAAACAATCTGGTCTGATAAAAGACATGTTTAACAGACAGAGCATATGAAGACTATACGAAGGGGCGACATTACTTTTTGTTGTAGATAGAACTTCCCCCGATGTAAATTGTCATTGTCTTTTACAGTGTATGGTTATTTGTTATCAAACTTTTCAGTGGGCCAAGCTTCTGGCGTGTTGGTTATAAAATAAATGAATAAATAAGACAGGAAGGTAATGATCGTACCAAACACTGTACATGTGTAAGTGCTAATTATAATATAACTGTCACATAGATCTACAATGTACACCACGTGCACTGGTCCACTGCAAACAATATTAATACCATATATACTTACATTGCCAACTCTCGATTTAGGTGCACGACCACTATAAGCTTAACGTTTCCAACCAGTAAAATTGCTTACTATCCCTATATATATATTCTAAGATATAATTATTTCATTTTAAAGAAGCATTCAAACTATATCATTATAAAGGGTAAGTTTGTATCTAGGGGGGTATATACACACATTTAATTGAGGTATAAAGTCTGAGCAGGCAGAATCTCTTCCATGAAATTTCAAAAGGTTGGCAAGTATATACACATTACTACTGTCTCAGATTAACTTATCCACCCCTACATTTTTAAAGTGGACTTGCCAAGTCTTTAATCTGGTAAAGTTATATATGACTTCTGCAGTGAATGGGTTAAGTTGTAGAATACTCATACACAGGAAGGTACAATATATCATCTATATTGTGCAGTATGATGTTTTAAACACATTCCGTAATGAGTCCTTTGTAATATTGAATTAAATTCAAAATTTTGAATCATGTTTAAAGGGTCCAAAAAATTATTACCCCATAAAAACATCAAATTAGGCATTTATACCAAATAAATGAAGGGGAATCTGGTATTTCATCTAACAGCATAACTAATTAAAGGAGAATGTATCATTGATGGTGTGTCTTTTGTTGAAATTAATTCTCATTTTTGGTATTGAACTTGGCTGATTAAAAGCTCTTTTTTAATGTTAAGAACCCAAATATATATACAATACCTGTTTGATACTATTTATATTTCATGAGTGTGGCATAATATATAAATTTCAATATTTTCAGGACTTAAGTAACTATGTTTCATATATTGCTGGAACACTCATCCATAAAATACATATATATCCACAGCCTTGCCTGCCTCGCATGCATAGCCACTTATACAAATGGCCATGCATAATTCACTGTTTATAGATGTATATATAAATACAAGTCTCTAAACTTGAAACAGACATGACTGTACCTGTTTTTTAAAACAATTGTGAATTTTACATCAAGATAATTTTTGAATTAAAGGTTGTAATTATTTTTACACCAAATACTTATTTAGTCTTTTTAAATTTAATGTTGAGACAATTTCCATTTACCAGTACAGTACAACCTTTAATTAATATCCATTCCTCATTTTAAATTCACAGCTAAAAAACCAATGTCATATGCCTTTAAAAAAACATCAATGTTTTGCATAATAAATGAATGTAAATTTAGCTGTGTTAATATACTAATGAATGCAAGATGACGTGATCCAGTATAATTATTATTAGGAAGTTATAACCACATGTTTATCTGACATCTCAAGATCAGAATGTAGGAGTGTAAACGAGTGCAATGTGAGACATCAGATGTAGGAGTGTAAACGAGTGTAATGTGAGACATCAGATGTAGGAGTGTAAACGAGTGCAATGTGAGACATCAGATGTAGGAGTGTAAACGAGTGGAATGTGAGAAATCAGAGGTAGGAGTGTAAACGAGTGCAATGTGAGACATCAGATGTAGGAGTGTAAACAGGGGCAATGGGAGACATCAGATGTAGGAGTGTAAACGAGTGTAATGTGAGACATCACATGTAGGAGTGTAAACAGGTGCAATGTGAGACAGCAGATGTAGGAGTGTAAACAGGTGCAATGTGAGAAATCAGATGTAGGAGTGTAAACGAGAGGAATGTGAGAAATCAGATGTAGGAGTGTAAACGAGAGGAATGTGAGAAATCAGATGTAGGAGTGTAAACGAGAGGAATGTGAGAAATCAGAGGTAGGAGTGTAAACGAGTGCAATGTGAGACATCAGATGAAAGATTGTAAACAGGTGCAATGTGAGACATCAGATGTAGGAGCGTAAACGAGTGCAATGTGAGACATCAGATGTAGGGGTGTAAACGAGTGCAATGTGAGACATCAGATGTAGGAGTGTAGACGAGTGCAATGTGAGACATCAGATGTAGGAGTGTAGACGAGTGCAATGTGAGACATCAGATGTAGGAGTGTAGACGAGTGCAATGTGAGACATCAGATGTAGGAGTGTAGACGAGTGCAATGTGAGACATCAGATGTAGGAGTGTAGACGAGTGCAATGTGAGACATCAGATGTAGGAGTGTAGACGAGTGCAATGTGAGACATCAGATGTAGGAGTGTAAACAAGAGCAATGTGAGACATCAGATGTAGGAGTGTAAACGAGTGGAATGTGAGACATCAGATGTAGGAGTGTAAACAGGAGCAATGTGAGACATCAGATGTAGGAGTGTAAACAGGAGCAATGTGAGACATCAGATGTAGGAGTGTAAACGGGTGCAATGTGAGACATCAGATGTAGGAGTGTAAACAGGTGCAACGTGAGACATCAGATGTAGGAGTGTAAACGAGTGCAATGAGAGAAATCAGATGTAGGAGTGTAAACGAGTGGAATGTGAGAGATCAGAGGTAGGAGTGTAAACGAGTGCAATGTGAGACATCAGATATAAGATTGTAAACAGGTGCAATGTGAGACATCAAGTGGAATGTGAGAAATCAGAGGTAGGAGTGTAAACGAGTGCAATGTGAGACATCAGATATAAGATTGTAAACAGGTGCAATGTGAGACATCAGATGTAGGAGGGTAAACGAGTGCAATGTGAGACATCAGATGTAGGAGTGTAGACGAGTGCAATGTGAGACATCAGATGTAGGAGTGTAAACGAGTGAAATGTGAGACATCAGATGTAAGATTGTAAACAGGTGCAATGTGAGACATTGTAAACGAGTGCAATGTGAGACATCAGATGTAGGAGTGTAAACGGGTGCAATGTGAGACATCAGATGTAGGAGTGTAAACAGGAGCAATGTGAGACATCAGATGTAGGAGTGTAAACGAGTGGAATGTGAGACATCAGATGTAGGAGTGTAAACGAGTGGAATGTGAGAAATCAGATGTAGGAGTGTAAACGAGAGGAATGTGAGAAATCAGATGTAGGAGTGTAAACGAGTGGAATGTGAGAAATCAGAGGTAGGAGTGTAAACGAGTGCAATGTGAGACATCAGATGTAGGAGTGTAAACGAGTGCAATGTGAGACATCAGATGTAAGATTGTAAACAGGTGCAATGTGAGACATCAGATGTAGGAGTGTAAACAGGTGCAATGTGAGACATCAGATGTAGGAGTGTAAACGAGTGCAATGTGAGACATCAGATGAACATGTATGTGAGGTAGTGCTTTTACTACATACAAGTACCTACAATTGTTCTTAAAGCATTACTCATAATTATCCTTTGTTCATTTTTAATTTGCTTCCCAAAAAATTGACCGAACAGACAAAATGTCATTATAATTACCATTGACCGAACAGACAAAATGTCATCATAATTACCATAGAGCAAAATGGTGCTAAAATGTCTCAATTCTACTATTAAAACGAAACCAAACAACTGATGAGTTCAAGCAAAAAAAAAAGTTTACGCTACTGGGGTAATACACCACAATCGGTTTAATACTGGCTATATCATTAGATACAGATTCACCAACTGACCTGTAGTGTATGTAATAAATTAGCCTACACTGTACCCTAGCTATGTATACTCTATCACGTATTATACAGTATAACAGTCTCCACTGATATATATACAGGAAGTACACAGATCTGATGAAAATGTCATGCTGTACTGTATGATTCATCCAAATACTCCACCACAAATGACCATGATTGAGCAAGAAAAATAGCAAGGCTTTATCATCAACAATCTCTTAATGCAACAAGGAAATAGAGATTTGTTTATGCATGAGCTTAAAAACATTATCATCTCCCCTTATTAGTCAATGCATATATGCTTTCCACTTAATCATTTGACCTTTGACTTATAGATCTAGAGCAGTAGAGGACCCTGGGTTCATTATTGCGAGTTTTTTCTCTCATGTATTTCATAAAAGAGGGGGATATTTTGAAAATGGGGCGAAGTATTTTTTAGCATAACATTGACATAACATTGGTCAAAGGGCTAAGGTGCAAACGATGACGGACGAGGAGGTGGACTGAGGTGGGGCATCATGCTCCAAGAATAACTAGCTACCTTTGTATATAAAATGTTGCAACTTTAATATATGAAAGGTTGCAAAAGTTTCTCTAGCAGAATCACAAAACCCCTCTGACTTTATATATTATTTCCTAATATGGTATAATCTACATAAGAATCAATGATATTTTAAGCGTTTTCTTGTAATACGTATATATAACTATTGCCATTGCATTAAATAACTTTGTAGGATATATATATATGTACTCAGATTGAATTGACGGAATATATATAGTTCTTATTATGTTTATTATACATTAGGTATTACTGAGATCTAAACTAGGTTGTATTAATGCTTCACTTACAGACATTATATATATATTTATCACATAATCGGCCTGTTATCCAGTGAATTCGCCCTTATAATATTTTTACATATGTCATTAGTGTAATATACCCTTGAGCGTTTTTCATTGGTTATACCAGTCAGAAATCGATTGTGACGTCATAATATGGACAATGATGTGACGTCATAAATTGTGAATGGCGCAACCAAATGGCTGTCTCTGTTTGATTAAGCCCTCTACATTTTGGCTTTAAAACCTGTCAAAATTTAAGTTTTCTGAGTAATGTGATAAAAATTATCTTAAATTTGTTTTCATTTCATATGAGCATTTATGAAACTTGTCTTGTCGTTTCATAAAATCTCATATGATATGAAAACTCATTTAAGATCCTATATATATAGTTAGAATATTTAATTTGTATGTCCACAATGTTCACCTCAACTGAAGTTCATTTACACAGAGAGAAAACTCTTTCCTAACATCAAATCATTCCTAACAGTCTTATATGTGAAACATAAGATAGAAAATGAAAACAAACCATGACACAAACCAGGGTCCTTCAAATTGAAGATTTACGTTAAAACTAATATTGCGCCACATTGTCATCGGATCGGTAGTGAGTATTTATTATAATCACCAGGCCGTGTCCCTCGTTTTTCCATAGGTTAACCTTAACCTCTGAAGACAATGCTAGTACTTCTACAATCCATGTTCAGATGACAAACGCACACACAAACTACTTAAAAACAAGATGAACAGACCATGAAAGGAAAAAGCAACAGGATCTGATACAAACCCTGGAACACTAGATGTATGCTTTCATTTTCAAATGAGCAGACTTGCTGGTGCGAAATATTTGCAGATTTGCTGCAGTTATTTTTCGAGTTTTATTTAAGCATACGTACAGCACAGTATAGAGCTGAGATACTGTATACATCTGATTAATAATACAGCCAGTTCCTGTCATTTTGTGCTTCGATCCAGTTATCTTACACATCAATATTTATTCCACAAATTTCACCTGGGGGGCTCAGAAACTGATGTCAAGTCGTTTTCGCCCTAAATACCTATTGCCCCAGGTCGTTTCGCGCTAGGTTGTTTCGGCCTAAATAAAAATTTTTAAGGCGGAACAAGTAGTCTTACTCAAGGCCAATTCTTTTTTAAACAGGATTTTAAAAGAAATTGTTTCATACTTATTTTTTCCTTAGGTGCACATGATTACCGTCGAGCAGCAGTGCAATTATAATATTTTGTATATCGTTGCAATGTAAAATAAACTATGAAAATATCATAAAAGAGTCTAGCAAGAGTCACTTACAACTTAATGGAAGTTAACTGGGAATGAACAAATAATTGACCAGTAATTATGGCCTGGTGGGTAGCTATCCCTCTCAATTACCTCACTGATTTACATTGATTTCTGCAGAGGTCTTTAATTGATCAGCAGTTGGTTATCTGCCAACTGTCACTATGACATTTAATATTTCCAATCAGTCTAAATATCAACTCATGGTTCCCACTGTCTTTAATATATTTAAGCCACAATTAAACACCTTAACGAATACATCAGTGATTGATAAGTTATGATAACTAAAATCAACTATCAACATGGTATATTTTCACGGCATGAGAAAGTTATGAAATCGGAGCATGGTAGTTAGCAACGCAAACAACACCTTTTGTGTATTGGCTGGCAAGTTCCTGGGCTCCTGCATGCTGTGGTCCCCATCTTGGCTTCGAAACTTCCTCGGCAATTACAATCTGAGCGTTGGAGTTTGGATCCTCCTCGGTCATAGAATATTTTATAATCTCCTCTTCTGATTTTAGCACCATCTTCTCCGGTTTAGCCTGACAGCTTACTGTGAACTTTGACCTCAATCGTAGGATCGCAGTGAATAATTCTTGAAGTAAATCAAATAAGTCTCAAAATATTATACTCTATATTTCATACCTATCTAATTTTTATCATTTCGCGAAATCGTCGGTTATATTACATATTATAAGCGTTGGTAGTTTTTAAGAAATAGTGTTTTGCTAAACCTTGACCTTTGACGTCACATGGAATAACTCACGTGTTTTTACCGTGATCATTGTAAGTGACTGCCTGACCATAGAAATGTTATATATCGTTGTATGTTGCGTTCATTTTTGGCTAACCATCATTTTGTTCTATGATATCTAATATCTGTGACTTAAGGCTACAGGTTTTGTGATCATGAGCCGTACAAGCTATATTAACAAACGTAGCACAACACATTCGCTAAAATCAAACCGGTAGCCGTAAGTCGCAGATATTAGTCGAGTACTGTCAGCTTCCAATCAATTTTAGAACCACCGATATTTATCAAAACCGTCGTCGGGCCGGGTATTCCACACATTTTTTGTCCCGCAAAACTGAGATAAACACTTGTTTCCAGAGATCAAAATAGCTCTGTAAAAAGTGATAAAATTAGAAAGAAAAATGACCAGTTTTGAGCCCTTGTAAGACAAAGGTGAAAGCCAAATCAGTGTGTTGTCTTAAATTTTACTTAGAAAGACAGTTAATAATCAATGCCTTAGTAATCAACGCCTTTACTCTACAATAACAACTTATCCAATCTTGTCGTTCTCATCATAACAACGCCAATATTATTTTAGTGAACAGTTTCTGTGCTCAACTATTTTTAGCACATGATCAGATAGTGTACAATTGTCACTGATAATGCTTAAGTGCTTCTAAAACGATGGATAATTATCAGGAAAAAATGTTAACATTATTTTGACATTTGTATTGTCTACATGTTTAAATAACAAAAAAAATGTGTTCATGCATAGGATATTATTCTTTATTTAAATTAAGTAAGAAACTCTCAAAAGAAACCCCTTTACAAGAACAGTCGTGCATACTTTTTTGCTTTGCCTCACTTATAATATAGTCTGACACAAGCAGACTCAACATCATGACCGTTGTGCAGTTTCGTTAAGGAGACAATGCAGTCTCAGTTGTGGCTTTTCCAAATTATGTAAAATTTGACTTTTCCCATGTGAATTCGTTATTTAAGAAAAGTTATTGTAGGAAGCTCCTTTTTTTACAGGTAATTGCAGTAAAATAATGGTGACTTGCTTCTTCCTCACTATCTCTAATGACATTCAGGTGTGAGCCTTTATTTTGGTGTTTATATAAATATACCAATGGTACCAAAAAACAGTTCAAATAAACTTTTTGTTTCATGAGGAAGGCATAAAGTTTTTGAAAAAACTCATTGATGGTTCGAATTGTAAACAGTCATTGTCAGAAGTCATCTTGGCTTCATCATTGGCGTTTTCAGTTTAAGTTCATTAATATCCATATTTTACAAGGATGCTGATAATCGGGATGGGAGTGCCCTATTTGTATTTAAATACTGAATGGGGGTGAATCATAAAAAAAAATCCTTCCTTATAAATTGAGGGATTTTAACTAGATTTGGACCATTTTAACTAAATTTGGTTAAGATCATTCATGGGCACTAAAAGAGGACTCAATTTTGTATAAACTTAGGGTGTGTACCTCTCCCTGGGGGCAAATGGGCAGACCTGGTTGAGTAATAGGGGAAATAGAGGTGAAAGTCTAAAATCTTTCTTTAACCAAAGTTGGTCTAGAGCATCCTTGGGCAAAGGGGATTTAATTTTGTATAAAAGGAGGGTGTGACCCCCTTGGTTGGGCCAAATAGGTGTAAATCTTTAAAATCTGTCGCCTCCCATAGGAATGGTGTGTTTTTTATACCAAATTTGGTCAAAAGGGAACTGGGGGGGGGGGGGGGGGGGCAGGTGTTCCTAATAGGAAAATAGAGGTTACCTGGTAATCTGAAAAATCCTTCTCCTTTCAATTAAATTCATATATAAGAATAGAAGGATTTAACCAAATTTGGTCTTTGGCATCCTTGGGAAAAGGGGCCGGGGTGCAGATGGGTGGGGCCTAATAGGGGCAATAAAGGTAAAATATTTTTCTCTTCATACTAATAGAGGGATTATAACCAAATTATTTGGTTGAGAGCTTTGCTAGGCAAACAGAACAGAGCCAATATTTGAATATATATACAGTATATTTGATTGGAATATTTTGCCATGATGGCATAATATCGAGATAAGCGATACAGGCCCCCTGGATGCCTTGTTTTTACTGGACAAAAAAACCACCATGAAAACATAAAAAAAAATAAAAAATCTTTATGTGTTTTCCCTATCAATCCAACCAATTTTATTTTACATTGATGACTGAAGTAAGATAAAAAAAAACTATATAAAATCAAGAGGAATATCAAATGTTTTATAAGTTGTTTTAAGTTAGAGAAAGTTGATTCCTTATCTAAAAAAATAAATAATATTTACCATAATTTAATACTCATTGCAATTATTTTATTTCTGATAAAATCAAGGATAGAAGATGGTGTTGGGGCAGAGGATGACCTACTGTGTACTGCGTTTGTACGTAAAACTAGGTCTAAATATCCCAGCAAGGGCGGTGAGGCGGCACGCATCCAAAGTAGCACAACCTATACTTAACGCAAAACCAAAGGGATCGGACAAAGAGGAGGTAGGTATTGTTGGATCATCTGTTAGTGCAGTCTGTCACAGTAGGTATGGAGATATGGAAAATCTGGATTTGAATTTGGGTTAACTCATTTACCCCTGAAGACACATTTGAACTCTTCCAATTCAAAGGCTGGAATAGTTCACTATGAAATTTCAGGGGCGAATGATTTAAAGCTTGGTCAAGGTTCTGAAGCTCATTTCTACACCTTAGGGTAAGTTTTGGTGTTAGACACATTCTCCCATATAATACCAATACATAATCACTGACATAAAATGTACTATTTGTACAATTTTGTATATGAATAATACACGTTTTGTCCCGTATTGACAAGAGCAGCAGATATCCTATTTTTTTCATTATCTTTTTGTCTGCCTTTTATTAGTTATGTTTTCTGAAGACTGCATTTTCTAACTTCTGCACAGTCAGTTTCTTCTGTTCCGTCCTCTTTTATTAAATGCAAATGTAAAAGCATGTGTTTATAAAGAGTTGACATCATTTTAAGATGACTTATCAATAGTGGTATACATGTAATGAAAGTATAGGTCTTTATTAAATGTTTGTGCATGTCTATTTAACATGAATGTATTTTGCTGCCATTGTTGAAAAAACTTTTATGATCTTAGCTGTTGATAGGACCTTAAACCCTATACAACCAACCAATCTACTGGACAATTAAAACAAAATCTAGTTATATCAGTAAACATGGCATTTCAAGTGATACCAATCCTGTTGCAAAATACATGCTGTCCGACACCATTTTGAAGAAAATAATAGAAAAAGTGTGTTTCTCAGCACATTGTAATTCTTCTTTTTTTTCATTTTGTTATTGTGAATTTGACCTTTTGCATAGAGTATTGAATACGAATTTGTTCAAGGCATTGTCATCTCCACAATTTTGATAAAGTTTCATGAAATTCTGATAAGAAATCAATTCTTTAGAGTGATGACAAGAGCAGAATACAGGCAGAACGCTATACTGTAAATAACATGAAATGTTCGTTGTGTATAAACATTTGTGGTTTTCCTTGTTGCTATTGAACCACAAAAATGAATACAACAAATTTGAATGATATACATATATTTATTATTTTATTATTTACTGTTTGTTAATATAGGATATCCACAAAAGTTTGTGTACCACGAAACAATCTAAATGGCTTCAAACCACGAATGAAAGTACCCACAAACCTATCGTGCTATATAGTATCCCCTCAGACTTTCATTTGAAGGAGATGATACCTCTATTAACAATGTTGTTACAGCCGTCCTATTTCGTTGACTGGCATGCTTGCGTGGTGAACGGAGGTAAAGGAGGAGATGGTGTGATTTCCTTTGCCAGTACCCGACACAAGCAGTTTGCTGGACCTGATGGTGGTAATGGTGGTTCCGGAGGCCATGTTGTCTTTCAAGGTAAAGAAAACATGTGAAAGTTCATAGGTCATATTTTGATGTTCTTGATGCTGTGTTGTATTACAATGTAATTAATTATATTATTATCAATGAATGATTAGTTGGAATAAATTAACATTCAAGGATTTCAAAAAAAGAGAGTTATAGGAACATTTTGTCAATTGGAAATTTTGTCACAATCTCCAAAGTGATCACATGTACAGTCGCACTTATACAACCAAATGTGACAGATTTTTAGCCCACCATCATCTGATGGTGGGCTATTCAAATCACCCTGCGTCCGTGGTCCGTCGTCCGTCCTTAAACAATTCTTGTTATCAGTATTTCTCAAGAAGTACCGGAGGGATCTTTCTCAAATTTTATATGCAGGTTCCCCTTTGTCCATAGCTGTGCAGGGCAACTTTTTAGACTGATCGGATAAACAACATGGCTGACAGGCAGCCATCTTGGATTTTGATATTGAAAGTTTGTTATCGTTATTTCTCAAGAAGCACCAGAGGGATCTTTCTCAAATTTTATATGTAGGTTCCCCTTGGTCCTTTAATGTGCAGGGCATCTTTTGAGACTGATCGGATAAACAACATGGCTGACAGGCAGCCATCTTGGATTTTGAAAGTGAAAGTTTGTTATCGCTATTTCTCGGGAAGTACCTGAGGGATCTTTCTCAAATTTTATATGTAGGTTCCCCTGGGTCCTTAGCTGTACAGGGCAACTTTTGAGACTGGTCGGATAAACAACATGGCCGATAGGCACCCATCTTTGATTTTGATATTGAAGGTTTGTTACCGCTATTTCTCTGGAAGAACTAGAGGGATCTTTCTTAAATTTTATATGTAGGTTCGCCTTGATCCTAGCTGTGCAGGGCAATTTTAGAGACTGATCGGATAAACACCATGGCCGACAGGCACCCATCTTGGATTTTGATAGTGAAAGTTTGTTATCACTATTTCTCAAGAAGTACCAGAGGGATCTTTCTCAAATTTTATATGTAGGTTCCCCATGATCCCTCGTTGTGCATGTTATATTTTGACACTGATCATAAAAACAAAATGGATTAAAAAAAGAACTAAACAGATCTTTCTCATATTGCAATGATCGATTCTATTTCTTTCACATTAAGTACTGTACTAGTAAATATATGAAATGACAAACTCACTTTGAAGGTTGGCTTTCATACGCATCAGTATTAAGTTTAGATCAAAAGTTACTTCAAGGTGCATATACTGTTAACATGACTCGATCAAACAGATTAGAGGAAAGAAGAGAAAAGATTGAACTGACAAAGAACTAATGAAGATGGTACAAAGGTGGGCGCCAAGATCCCTCTGGGATCTCTTGTTTACTGTTATATCACATTTTCTTAAACAGTTTTCATGCATGACCTGAAGACATCAGTGTTTGAACCACTACTTGAGTGAAAAAAATTAACAGCAAGATCACTTTATAATTTTTTGATTTCCTTCATCAGTAAGTCAGAACGTGAAGTCATTGACAAAAATTCCAGGACAAGTGTCGGCAAAAGACGGACGGAATGGTGCCAAACGCAACTTTCAAGGCAAGAGTGGTCAACACACTTTCATCCCAGTGAGTAGCCAGGTTAACTAAATCACAACTCCCTTTCTTATAAAATAAATTATGACCAATTCATGCAAAGAATTTGTTGTTCATTTGTGGTTTGGGAGCAGCAGTGGCTTAACCACTTAGTTTAAAGGCGTCTGACATTCTGCTACCACTAGCCCTCCACCACTGGGTTGCAGGTTTGAGACCTATGTGGGGCAGTCGCCAGGTACTGACCGTAGGTCGGTGGTTTTTCTACGGGAAATCCGGCTTTCCTCCACTACCAAAACTTGACATGTCCTGAAATGACCATAGCTGTTAATAGGTCGTAAACACAAATAAACCAAACCAAATCCAGTGTAGTTTGAAATTTCAAATATATTTAGCTTGATATTTATAGTGCCTTTTTGTGTACAGAAATTAGCAGTAATCTTTTACTTCACAATCTTTAGCATCCTGTGGATGTTCAGTTAATTTGTAAGTAATGAAGAGAATTGAACAAAAATATTCAGTTATACCAAGAAGTGTTATATGCTCTGAAAGTAGTTATCATAGTTGCATCGCCAGTAAATTGTTGTATATTTCATGTCTAGGAACCCTGATATGCTTTACCTATTGTCTAGGAACCCTGATATGCTTTACCTATTGTCTAGAAACCCTGATGATGCTTCACCTATTGTCTAGGGACCCTGATGATGCTTAACCTATTGTCTAGGAACCCTGATATGCTTCACCTATTGTCTAGGTACCCTGATGATGCTTCACCTATTGTCTAGGAACCCTGATATGCTTTACCTATTGTCTAGAAACCCTGATGATGCTTCACCTATTGTCTAGGGACCCTGATGATGCTTCACCTATTGTCTAGGAACCCTGATGATGCTTTACCTATTGTCTAGGAACCCTGATATGCTTCACCTTTTGTCTAGGTACCCTGATATGCTTTACCTATTGTCTAGGAACCCTGATATGCTTTACCTATTGTCTAGGAACCCTGATATGCTTCACCTATTGTCTAGGTACCCTGATATGCTTTACCTATCTGGGGAGATTAAGTTTGTTTGTACCTTGACAGGTGCCCATAGGAACGGTTTTCCGCAGTGAAGATGGGGAGCTACTTACCTGCCTGGACGACCCCGGTGATTACTATATAGGGGCTCATGGAGGCAAAGGGGGACGAGGCAACACAGCTTTTGCCACCAGCACATATGTTGCCCCAAAAATTGCTGAAAACGGAGCCAAGGGTGAAAAAAACTCCATACAGCTTGAAATGAGGATAATGGCAGATGCTGGATTGGTAGGTGACTTCAGTGTCAGCGGAAACAAAATGTTCATGGTTTTAATCAAAAGAGGATATTTTTGTCATGTAATAATAAACAATGTACTAATTCTAGTTCATTCAGTTTGGTTAATAATTGATTTTCTTTGAGTGCTAACCAAAAATGAACACCATTTAAGTATTGAAACCATGAGTTAGAATATGACTAGGTAGTATTGATCAGGAAACAGTGAACATTCTTTCATCCCATTTACAAAAGACAAGCTGGTTAATAAGGGGGTTAAAGTTTTCGTTGTTCAAGGCAATTTGGACTTTGATTCGCACCCAATTCTCTTCACTGTTTCTCTATAATATAGTGTAGGTGCTAACAACACCGAGAAATCATATTTTGGGGAGCTCCTTTAGTGTGACACCCCCAAACTCCCAGTGTATATGTAAGCATCTGTTTATTGAAAGAAAGGTCACCAGATCATGACCTTTGACTACTCCAACAATGTTGGAGGCTTAACACGGTGAGACATCTTGACAAATGCTGGGTAAAAAATAACTGACCAGCGGCCTCTTATGTTATAGGAGTATACCTTTGACCTCTGTTGCAGGGTTGTTAGACCCTACACTGTAATTTATTGTAGAGGAACTGTCGGAGTGAAGAATTGGGTTAAAATCACATTTGGCAGATAACACTAGAAAAAGTGTATTCACCATAAAAAAAAACAAGTAAAATTTATCTTGTAAAATAACCTTAATAAATGCTAGTGAAACTTGATTATTTGTAGAAGATGTTCTACAGAGATAAATATACAGTTACATTATATGTCAGTACTATTGAACTCGTATTTGGTAACCACCTTTGGGAATTCCAGAAAGTGGTCTCTTTTTGTGGGTGGTCTATAAATGCAGGTTCAGTTCACATGAAAATAACTGCATTGGAGAGTTTTAAAAGTGTTTATTTTATGCAGTTAGTTTCTTGAACATGTTTGACTGTAGTCTACACATATTCACAATATGAGTACTGTAAGTAATTTACTAGGAATCAATTTGCATTGAAAATAAAGATTTTATATTAAGGTAAATCCAAAACTATAACAGATGCCTACTTACCTATGTTAAATCAGCATTGTCATCAAATCTTTTAACATATTCTTTCTTTCCTTTAATTATTTAACGTTAGCTTTGTGTACATTGAGACAGATGTATGTATTTTACCTCAGTATTGTAGAAATCTTTAATTTGTAATAATCTGTTGTTGGCTTCAGGTTGGGTTCCCCAATGCTGGTAAGTCATCACTTCTTCGTGCGATATCAAGGGCCCGTCCACTGACCTCCGAACAGGCTTTCACCACACGTAGTGCACACGTTGGAATGGTCCAGTATGATGATTATGAACAAGTATCAGGTAAGTCACAGGTCTGGGTTAGGTCACTGCTTCTTTAGTAGATTCTGGTTAGGTCACAGAAGGTTTGGGTAAAGTCAGGACTCACAAGTAGAGCACAACTCTCAGGTCAAGGTTAGGTCACAGCTTTGAAGTGTAGGGAAGATCACAGGTCTCAGGTCTCAGACAGGGAACTGCTTGCAGGTCGAGGTTAGGTCACAGATTTGAAGTGTAGAGACGATCACAGATCTCAGGTCTCAGACAGGGAACTGCTCTCAGGTCAAGGTTAGGACACAGATTTGAAGTGTAGAGAAGATCACAGATCTCAGGTCTCAGACAGGGAACTGCTTGCAGGTCAAGGTTAGGTCACAGATTTGAAGTGTAGAGAAGATCACAGATCTCAGGTCTCAGACAGGGAACTGCTCTCAGGTCAAGGTTAGGACACAGCTTTGAGGTATCGGTTAGATCAAAGGCCTCAGACAGAGCAATGCTCTCAGGTCAAGGTTAGGTCACAGCTTTGAGGTTTCAGTTAGATCACAGGTCTCAATCAGAGCACTGCTCTCAGGTCAAGGTTACGACACAGCTTTGAGGTTTCTGTTAGATCACAGGACTCAATCAGAGCAATGCTCTCAGGTCAAGGTTACGACACAGCTTTGAGGTTTCGGTTAGATCACAGGTCTCAATCAGAGCAATGCTCTCAGGTCAAGGTTAGGACACAGCTTTGAGGTTTTGGTTAGACCACAGGTCTCAAACAGAGCACTGCTCCCAGGTCAAGGTTAGTACACAGCTTTGAGGTTTCTGTTAGATCACAGGTCTCAATCAGAGCACAGCTCTCAGAAGTCTCAGTTAGATCACAAATTTCAAATCTCGGATAAGTCTCTGATATTTTGGTCATTTAGATATCTGTTCTCAGATCTCAGGTCACTGCACTGGTTAGGTGAGAGCTGTTAAGGTTTCAGATCACTCAGTGCTCTGAGTCCTAGTTTGCTCAATTCTCAGGTTTGGGTCATGTCACAGCTCTCAGGTAATGGTTAATTTAGAAAATCAGATAGCAGGACAAAACTTTCAGATATGCCACAGCTCAGGTTCACCACAGCTCGGGTACCTCACAGCTCAGATACGTCACAGCTCAGGTACGTCACAGCTCAAGTGCTGCACTGCTCAGGTACATCAAAGCTCAGGTACATCACAGCTCAGGTACGTTACAGCTTTAGGTACATCACAGCTTCAAGTACATCACAGCTCCGGTACCTCAAAGCTCAGGTACCTCACAGCTCGGGTACATCACAACTTGTGTACCTCACAGCTCAGGTACGTCACAGCTCAGATACGTCACAGCTCAAGTACATCAAAGCTCGGGTACCTCACAGCTCAGGTACGTCACAGCTCAAGTGCTGCACTGCTCAGGTACATCAAAGCTCAGGTACATCACAGCTCAGGTACGTTACAGCTTTAGGTACATCACAGCTTCAGGTACATCACAGCTCCGGTACCTCAAAGCTCAGGTACCTCACAGCTCGGGTACATCACAACTTGGGTACCTCACAGCTCAGGTACATCAAAGCTCAGGTACATCACAGCTCAGGTACATCACAGCTCAGGTACATTACAGCTTTAGGTAAATCACAGCTTCAGGTACATCACAGCTCCAGTACCTCAAAGCTCAGGTACCTCACAGCTTGGGTACATCACAACTTGGGTACCTCACAGCTCAGGTACGTCACAGCTCAGATACGTCACAGCTCAAGTACATCAAAGCTCGGGTAATTCACAGCTCGGGTACCTCACAGCTCAGGAACCTCACAGCTCAGATACGTCACAACCCGGGTACATCAAAGCTCGGGTAAATCACAGCTAGTGTACCTCACAGATCAGATGCGTCACAGCTCGTGTACATTACAGCTTCAGGTACATCACAGCTCAGGTACATCACAGCTCAAGTACATCAAAGCTCGGGTAAATCACAGCTCAGGTACATCACAGCTCGGGTACATTACAGCTCGGGTACATCACAGCTTCAGGTACCTCACAGCTCAGGTACGTCACACCTCGGGTACATTACAGCTCAGGTACATCACAGCTCCGGTACATAACAGCTCGGGTACGTCACAGCTTCAGTTACATCACAGCTCGGGTACCTCATAGCTCAGATACGTCATAGGTCGGGTACATCACAGCTCGGGTACCGCACAGCTTGGTTACATCATGGCTCAGGTACCTCACAGCTCAGGTACATCACAGCTTCAGGTACATCACAGCTTCAGGTACATAACAGCTTCAGGTACATCACAGCTTAGGTACGTCACACCTCGGGTACATTACAGCTCAGGTACATCACAGCTCCGGTACATAACAGCTCGGGTACGTCACAGCTTCAGTTACATCACAGCTCGGGTACCTCATAGCTCAGATACGTCATAGGTCGGGTACATCACAGCTCGGGTACCGCACAGCTTGGTTACATCACAGCTCCGGTACCTCACAGCTCGGGTACATCGCAGCTCAGGTACCTCACAACTCAGATATGTCACAGCTCAAGTACATCACAGCTCAGGTACCTCACAGCTCCAGTACCTCACAGCTCAGGTACCTCACAGCTTGGGTACATCACAGCTCGGGTACATCACAGCTTAGGTACATCACAGGTCGGATACATCACAGCTCGGGTACGTCAAAGCTCAGGTACATTACAGCTTCAGTTACATCATAGCTCGGGTACCTCACAGCTCAGGTACATCACAGCTCAGGTACCTCACAGCTCAGGTACATCACAGCTCGGGTACCTCATAGCTCAGATACGTCACAGGTCGGGTACATCACAGCTCGGGTACATCGCAGCTCAGGTACCTCATAGCTCAGATACGTCACAGCTTCGGTACATCGCAGCTCGGGTACTCATAGCTCAGATATGTCACAGCTCGGGTACATCGCAGCTCGGGTACGTCTAAGCTCAGGTACATCACAGCTCAGGTACATCGCAGCTCAGGTACATCACAGCTTCAGGTACATCACAGCTTAGGTACCTCACAGATCAGGTACCTCATGGCTTCAGATATATCACAGCTCCGGTACCTCAAAGCTCAGGTACCTCACAGCTTGGGTACATCACAGCTCGGGTACCTCACAGCTTAGGTATTTCACAGGTCGGATACATCACAGCTCGGGTACGTCAAAGCTCAGGTACATTACAGCTTCAGTAACATCACAGCTGGGGTACCTCACAGCTCAGGTACCTCACAGCTCAGGTACATCACAGCTCGGGTACCTCATAGCTCAGATACGTCACAGGTCGGGTACATCACAGCTCGGGTGCATCGCAGCTCGGGTACCTCATAGCTCAGATATGTCACAGGTCAGGTACCTCACAGCTCGGGTACATCGCAGCACGGGTACCTCATAGCTCAGATATGTCACAGCTCGGGTACATCGCAGCTCGGGTACGTCTAAGCTCAGTTACATCACAGCTCAGGTACATCGCAGCTCAGGTACATCACAGCTTCAGGTACATCACAGCTTCAGGTACATCACAGCTTAGGTACCTCACAGCTCAGGTACCTCATGGCTTCAGGTACATCACAGCTCCGGTACCTCACAGCTCCGGTACCTCACAGCTCGGGTACCTCACAGCTCAGGTACGTCACAGGTCTGATACATCACAGCTCGGGTACGTCAAAGCTCAGGTACGTCACAGCTCAGATACGTCACAGCTCAAGTGCTGCACTGCTCAGGTACATCACAACTCAGATACATCACAGGTCAGGTGCATCACAATTTTACTGTACAGATGTACATGTGATCACAGCTCAAATAGATCATAGCTCTCAGGTAGGTCTGTTTTTATGATGGTAAAATCTGTCGGGTAAGTCACAGTTCTCAGGTAGATCACAAATACCTCATGTCATTTCTACTGCTTGCATTTATCAAGTATATACAGTCATATCATGATAAAGTTCTGCTAAGAAATAGTTTACTTTGTATAGTGCATCTCACTTGAAAATATGGTATTTGGTGTCAGCTGAATATATTATTAATCTTTTTGTAAGGTGAATTCAAACGCCTACATAGGTAAGTTGTAGTTTATAACAGCAATCCAAATGCTAGAGCAGAAGGGGGACAACTCCTGAAGACTTAAGTTTTACCTTGTAGTCAGTATATCTGACAGAAAACAGGAGTAATAAGTTGACTTGTAATCTACCTTTATCAATGTGATAACGATGATCTTGGCTGCGGCATCATTAATGTAAGATTTTTATTTTTACTTGTGATTTTAAAGTTGAAATTTTACATATAAACAAGATTGACTTAATCTGAAATGTCAATCCTTTTTTTTACAGTGGCTGATATTCCTGGCTTGGTGAAAGGTTCCCACGAGTCAGAGGGACTTGGTATCTCATTTCTTCGCCACATAATGAAATGTACCTGCCTCTTGCATGTCCTTGACCTTTCCAGTGATGACCCTTGGCAGCAATATCAGGACTTGAGGCATGAACTTGAGCAGTACAATGCAGAATTGATTACACGACCACATGTGATTGTTGGAAACAAAATTGATCTGTCTATATCTGTAACAAACTTGAAGATCATACAAGCCAAAAGTGATATACCGGTGTTTGCGATTTCAGCTACTGAAAAGACCGGCATTACAGAGCTATTAGTTCACCTACGAAAAATGTACGACACTGTAAAACCAAGGCAGGAAGTGGATCAGTGAGCTGTTTGCTGATTGGTGCTTATTCTCGCGGGTCTGTATGATCTGATAACTGTTAATATGGTATGAATGCCATTGTGATGTTATTACAGAATATTGAGCATATATTTGTTTAATGACTAAATCATGTCAAGATGGTGAGACCATCATTTTTGCTTGTCGGTATGATGATGAGCATTTGTTTCCTCAAGTGTTCTGCTTTAAAATAGTCTGTGATTTCAAACCCTATGGTCCATCATATAAATAGCTAATGAAGGTTTAGTACTTGTAGTTGTATTTTTTGCTCAGCAATACCTTGTTTCTTACATGGAGTTCAAGACTATAAAGGAATGTTAATATGATGAAATTTATTAGCATACCATCATCTTGGTGACATTGTTCTTATAAGTGTGAATACCTTTGTCTTTTCAGAGCTGTTAAGTCCCTTATCAGTTAAACTAAGTTTGCTAGAAGTATTTCTGTCCTGTTTGTGTCTGGTATACACCTTCTGATTGCTACCTATATAAACGGGTAAGATAAACTTCATGTGTATGTATTGCTGTGTGATTCTGTGTCATAAAATCCTACCTATATAAACGGGTAGATAAACTTCATGTGTATATATCGCTGTGTGATTCTGTGTCATATACTACTACCTATATAAACGATTAAAATAAACCTCATGTGTATGTATCGCTGTATGATTCTGTGTCATACACTTCTACCTATATAAACGGGTAGATAAACTTCATGTGTATATATCGCTGTGTGATTCTGTATCATACACTACTTTTGTGTCTCTGAATTAAATGTGAAGATCGCAATGTAGATTAAGTAAGCAGCTCAGTTAAATTGATATATGACAGCAAGGGGGCAAAGGTCAAGACATTCTAATGCTTTTCCAGACAATCCTTTTAAATCAAACACCATATATGGATGTAGCTCGAGTTTCCTCTGGCCCTGA
Source organism: Mizuhopecten yessoensis (assembly GCF_002113885.1). Classification (NCBI taxonomy): domain Eukaryota; kingdom Metazoa; phylum Mollusca; class Bivalvia; order Pectinida; family Pectinidae; genus Mizuhopecten; species Mizuhopecten yessoensis. The sequence continues at coordinate 1,030,258 of NW_018408845.1, read as the reverse complement.
CACCAGACTTAGACATTTTGACTGATAGATGTCTGGTGTCAGGGCCAGAGGAAACACATGCTTATATAGATTTATCAATATCCACTCTCAACAGATTGAGGTCACAGCATGTATGTATCGCTGTGTGATTTTGTGTCATACACTACTACCTTTATAAACGGGTAAGATAAATTTCATGTGTATGTATCGCTGTTGTACGAGTAAGATAAACTTCATGTGCATGTATCGCTGTGTGATTCTTTGTCATACACTACTACCTATATAGACGGGTAAGATAAACTTCATGTCTATGTATCGCTGTTATACGAGTAAGATAAACTTCATGTGCATGTATCGCTGTGTGATTCTGTATCATACACTACTTTTGTGTCTCTGAATTAAATGTGAAGATCGCAATGTAGATTAAGTAAGCAGCTCAGTTAAATTGATATATGACAGCAAGGGGGCAAAGGTCAAGACATTCTAATGCTTTTCCAGACAATCCTTTTAAATCAAACACCATATATGGATGTAGCTCGAGTTTCCTCTGGCCCTGACACCAGACTTAGACATTTTGACTGATAGATGTCTGGTGTCAGGGCCAGAGGAAACACATGCTTATATAGATTTATCAATATCCACTCTCAACAGATTGAGGTCACAGCATGTATGTATCGCTGTGTGAATCTGTGTCATACACTACTACCTATATAAGCGGGTAAGATAAACTTCATTTGTATGTATCGCTTTTATACGAGTAAGATAAACTTCATGTGCATGTATCGCTGTGTGATTCTTTGTCATACACTACTACCTATATAAAAGGGTAAGATAAACTTCATGGCTATGTATCGCTTTTATACGAGTAAGATAAACTTCATGTGTATGTATCGCTGTGTGATTCTGTATCATACACTACTTTTGTGTCTCTGAATTAAATGTGAAGATCGCAATGTAGATTAAGTAAGCAGCTCAGTTAAATTGATATATGACAGCAAGGGGTCAAAGGTCAAGACATTCTAATGCTTTTCCAGACAATCCTTTTAAATCAAACACCATATATGGATGTAGCTCGAGTTTCCTCTGGCCCTGACACCAGACATCTATCAGTCAAAATGTCTAAGTCTGGTGTCAGGGCCAGAGGAAACACATGCTTATATAGATTTATCAATATCCACTCTCAACAGATTGAGGTCACAGCAAGGCATTAAAATATAAACATTCTAACGCAATTCTGAATGCCTGACCTTTTTTGGAATGAAATTTCAAATGGACAGACTAGACATTGTGTTGTGATAGTATTGCTCTATATACTATACTATTGTATGCTTATTCATTTATCATCATTCATACATGCATGAATGCCATTATCTAATGTGAAAATGCCAGTGTGGGAAATGTGAATGCCATGTGTAAATGTGATATATAGGATATATGTATACATGCTATTGACTTGGTGGTGCTGTTTATGGTTGATAAACATATCTTAAATCATTTCATTTGTTTGTTCATTTATACAGTGTATTCACTTCAGTGATTGTTTTCTCTGTCGTTCACAGACTTGTCACACATTTTTTGACATCACAACAAAAACAATTGATACTTTTTTCAATCTGATACCGTTAATATCATATAAAAGATGGGCAATTGTCACAGAAAAAACTTTCTTTTTTATAGAAACTTTAGGGATAGGAGAACAACAATCATTCCCCTCTTTAGGGGCGAGACACCGATTCTCAAACCTCGGGGTAAGATTTTGAAATGTCCAGCACTAACCAGGGGGGTTATTAGCTCACATGCCTTAAGAGCAAGTGACCTTATTTCATGGCAGAACGTCTGTCGTCCTTCCATCATTGTCCGTCATCTTTTCCTTTAAACAGCTTCTTCTGCAGAATGTACAGGCCTTTAGTCATGATATTTGGCTGAAAGCATTTTTAGTTTGAGCCAAACAAAGTTTGAAAACGAAAATAACCTTGACCTACTTTCAAGGTCATAGGGATCAAATGTGTCAAACACTTCAAATGACTTCTTATGAAGAACTGAAAGGTATAGAACCATACTATTTGGCTGGTGACTTCCTGGGATAGAGCCCGACAAAGTTTGAGAATGAAAATGATCTTGACCTATTATCAAGATCACAGAGGTCAAATTTGTCAAACAACTTCCTCTGAAGAACTGTAAGATATAGAATCATAATATTTGGCTGGTAGCTTCCTAGAAAGAACCCTACAATGTTTGCGAATGAAAATGACCTTGACCTACTTTCAAGGTCACAGGGGTCAAATATGTCATACACTTCAAACGACTAATTAAGAATTAAAAGGTATAGAAATTTCGTATTTGGGTATTTGGCTGGTAGCTTCTTGGAATGGAGCCCAACAATTTTTGAGAATGAAAATGGTCTCAACCTACTGTCATGGTCACAGGGGTCAAAGATGTCGAACACTTCAAACAACTTCTTCTTAAAAACTGAAAGGTATGGAATCTTCATATATGACAGGTAGCTTCTTGGTATGAAGCTCGACAAACTTTGAGAATGAAAATGACCTTGACCTATTTTCAAAGTTACTGGGGTCAAATATGTCAAACATTTTAAACAACTTCTTCTGAATTATCTAAGAGGCCTAGAGTCATGATATTTGGCTGAACGATTCATTTGAAAGAGCCTGACAAAGTTTGAGAACACAAATGACCTTGACCTTCTTTCAAGGTCACTGGGGTCAAATACTTTAAATGACTTCTTTTGAATAAACTAAAAGCATAGACTTAGGATATTTGGCTGGTAGCTTTCTGGGATGGAGCCTGACAAACTTTGCCAATGAAAATAACCTGGATCTACTTTCAAGGTCACAGGGGTCAAATGTGTTAAACACTTTAAAGGACTTCTGATGAAGAACTGAAAGGTATAGAATCGTAATATTTGGCTGGGAACTTTTTGGGATGAAGCCTGACAAAGTGTGCGAGTGAAAATTACCTTGACCTTCTTTCATGGTCACAGGGGTCAAATATTCTGAAGAACTGAAAGGTAAAGAATCTTAGACTGACCAATAGGAGTGAAGCAGTAAAGAGGACCGACCAATAAGATTATAGCAGTACAGAAGATAGACCTATAAGATTAAAACAGAACAGAACACTGACTAATAAGATTACTGTGGTATAAATAACAAAAAAGAAACAGTTTTTATACGCCTGTCGAAGACGGGGACGTATTATGTTATCACGTGAGCGGGCAGCGGGCGGGCAGGCAAACGATGTCCGCTCGATATCTCGAGTAATTATTAACGGATTAACTTCAAACTTCACAACAAGGTTAATTACTATGAAACCTCAGACAAGTTCGATAACCGACATTATCCGACCATAATTTCTGGAGTTATGCCCCTTTACTTGCCGAAACAGTGTCCGCTCGATATCTCGAGTAATTATTAACGGATTAACTTCAAACTTCACAACAAGGTTAATTACCATGAAACCTCGGACAAGTTCGATAACCGCCATTATCCGACCATAATTTGTGGAGTTATGCCCCTTTATGGACTTGCCGAAACAGTGTCCGCTCGATATCTCGAGTAATTATTAACGGATTAACTTCAAACTTCACAACAAGGTTAATTACCATGAAACCTCGGACAAGTTCGATAACCGCCATTATCCGACCATAATTTGTGGAGTTATGCCCCTTTATGGACTTGCCGAAACAGTGTCCGCTCGATATCTCGAGTAATTATTAACGGATTAACTTCAAACTTCACAACAAGGTTAATTACCATGAAACCTCGGACAAGTTCGATAACCGCCATTATCCGACCATAATTTGTGGAGTTATGCCCCTTTATGGACTTGCCGAAACAGTGTCCGCTCGATATCTCGAGTAATTATTAACGGATTAACTTCAAACTTCACAACAAGGTTAATTACCATGAAACCACGGACAAGTTTGATAACCGCCATTATCCGACCGTAATTACTGGAGTTATTACCCTTGGTTTCATTAATGCGATGCATGCGTTCCATGATGTTGTATTGCACTCATTGATCTACCAGTTATGTTGAATGATTTCTCTTTTAATATCAATTACTCACAAATACTTCATATATTTCAATCATACAAACAACTGCTCATTCAATGTGTGACGGGCGTATTATATACCGCTCGCGGTAACCTTGTTTTTACCCTGGTTTTCTGTCATTTATTCTGGATACAAAACTCTTTTGATTCTTGATAATCTTTACTGCACTGTATGTCATGACATCACATTCAAAATGTTATTATGTGACATGCATATACAAATAAATGTTACCCCTCCCCCCACACCAAAACTTTCTGGTTCAATAACCAGAGGTAAACACAATTCAATTTACTGGACATGTACAAATGTTAAATCTATAACTATAGGATAATACCTTATAATTTACCATATAGAAGTGTCATATACAATATTCACAGGTAAACACATTTTAATCTACCATATATGTACACAAATGTCACATGTAACATAATCATAAACACATTTAAATTTGATTGTTTACTGTAATGTATAAATACATGGTGATGGTATCTGTTCTACCATATCAAAATGTAATGAAAACTGCTTTTGTGTCTACCTCGGTGCCTCTATACGGCTGAAACCAGATATAATATTATTTACAGTAGGCTGGTCTTTAACTTAAGCAAACTATGTCCCTTTTCTTTGACCATCAAGCCACAGGCACCTGATTTAATCTGTTCTGGACACTACAGCTAGTGATCTTATTGAAACAACTAGAAATGCACATCCATGTGTGTATCCGCATTCCTCAAAGCAAACTAATCCCAAACCAGTATTGCAGCTTTCATATTAAAAACGGGGGAGGATTTTGGAAGAGCACTGCATGTACATGGCAGATAGAACATGGATGTGCACATCTATTGCTCTATGATACATGATTATTAACCAATGAAAACTGTTGTTACATCATGAACATGGTACAATCATAGATAAACTCAATTCAATTTACCATATTTTACTTGTGATAATCTCAGGTAGTGAAGGCCATAAAAAGGTATTCAAATGAACTCTTAGACTTACTTCTCAATGAGCCCAATGCAAAAAAATATTTGTTTCGGAAGTGATTGTCATTGTAAAATCAGTTAAATAGGGTTCTGTTCTATCACAGGTGAAATACAGTACAAATGTAATCTAGAATGATAAAAGCCCATCGGCCTTTAAAAAAACCCACAAAAAAACAGGGTATTGGGAGGGAGGATCAGCCAGATGGACTTAACCAATCTCACTACACTTGACATTATCAACAAGAAAAAAAATTGCAAGCAATACATTTTGTTTATTTTCAACATCTTCATTTACATACAGACATTATGTACACATGGATGCTAATTGAATGGTACAGGAGACAGATCCAAGAGGTAAAAGAGGCAGACTCCATTTTTTTTTTATAATTATGCTCTCTTTCTCTAAAGACTTATTTACAGGGGTCGTTATTTACAAGAAATCAAAATGCTTCTGCAGTAGGTTTTTCATCTATATTTACATGATACGCCTTGTTTTTATATACATTTTATGTTACTGGACAAAACTGCACAGGTTTAATCCATGAATACTTACTTGAATGCTCAATTGAAAGTAAGCATTTCATTTTAATTATCCCTTGAATAATATTTTTGGAAGATTAAATGTAGGAATGTGTTTCCTCATGACAAAAAAAATCTCTTGCAAAAGTGATTTGCAATTGTTAGGGTACATTTCATAACTGATTTGTACATGGAAACATAACAATGTTTGGATGATCATGGTATTTGTAAGAGACAAACGTCCTTCCCATTATGATTCATAAAATCTAAAATACAAAATAATCTACAGTTCCTGATACACTCACTAAGCACTTTGTAGTCAAACCTTTTACAAACATTCATGTTTTCGAGGCCATTTGAAAATACATTCAAATATATTATTTTCTGTATATAGAAACATTTACTGTACCCTATTTGACTTGTAATAAGCTCATGTTCAGTAATAAGCCCACCCCTTGTTTACTTGTACCAGTGTTAAGGTCTTGTTCAGTAATAAGCCCACAACTTGTTAACTTCTAACAGTGTTAAGCTCATATTCAGTAATAAGCCCACCCCTTGGTAAACATACTTCAAAAATGAGGTTCATATCTACATAGATCAGTCTAAATGCTAAATGAACAGCCTTATATCAAAATTGCTTTACACAGTAACGTTTTTTGCATCTCAATGGAAAGGATATGATCATAATCCTATTATAATGATTATGTTATACTTATGTATACTGGTAAGTTCAATGAGAGGCAAGGTTGACATGCATTCTAATGTATACTGTACACATGTATTAGAGATAAGAAAACTTGTTCAGGAACTACAGAGGATGACATGTGAAAACAATTGTCTAAATCAGCCTGATAGAATTTGGAAACATGTCGAAAATGCCTCGGCTAATCAGAGATCAGGGTGGCCATTTTGTATTTCTAATTGGCTTGAAAAAATAAGAACATAGGGTCCGGGGTAGGTCAAAATTGGCAGTCGAACTTGAGAAGGTGTAAAAATGTTTCAGTCTCAGCTTCCACTATTAGATATCCCTGCATGTAAGTCTACTCTTAGGGGGACCTCATCCTGTATTTATACAAAATTTAACTTTTTGTGGCTTAGGAATTCCTCACATGATCATTATTAATAGAACCCCTTTGGTCCAAGGATACTTCATATCAAATTACACTTTGGACTAGTTCTCTGTGAATGGAGAATTGGTGACAGCACTAGTACTTGTTAGAGTTAATATCTACATACACTGAACGCTCGCTAGTGTGGACACTTTGTTTTCTGTATGCAGTGGAACCTCACCAGTGAGGATACCTTGATTTCTGTATGCAGTGGAGCCTCACCAGTGAGGATACCTTGATTTCTTTATACAATGGAGCCTTGCTAGTACAGAAACTGTTTTTCCTTTCTCCAATTATTTGTTATTACATTTTCCATGATACAAAAAAAGAAAAATCATTTCCACCATATTTTACAAATTTCCATCAGAAAAAAAGCTTATACACTAGATCACCATAATTCCAGGATGAGCTTGTTAGTTACAAAATGTTTCTAACCTTCCTAAAAAAAAACAGAATCCTGGAAAAGCTTACTGTTAGTCGTTTTTTTTGAGAGTGTTCAGTTTTTAATTTAATACACGGAAATTATTCGCTTATTTACATTTTCTACGAAACTTCATTTCAAAGATAATTACAATCAATATTGAAATTAAGTATCCACACAATCGGGACTTCAAATATTCATTGATAAAACCAATAGGTATAGTCTGGAAAATAAAAAGTATACCCCTCACCCCAAAAAGTGAGTTACAGCATTTGTGCACCAATTTATTTAAAACATTACAATTTCATTTTGTATCTAGTCATTAAACTGAAAAATTTCAAGACTGGAAAACATAGCACAATCCTGAGAACATGGGACTTGAACAAACCAGACTGTAAATACATCTTAAAAACAAAACATATATATATGCATCAAATGTGTAATGTTAAAATTTAAGCTTGACAACTTCATCACTATAGTGCTAAAGTTTATTGTTACCAATAAGTGATGTCACAGAAAAAATCTTGAATGATAACATTGACAGTTTCTAAAGGTCGTTACTGTTATTGTTAAACCTAAAAATCTTCACACAGCTTTACACTAATGAAGATCAAACAACTTTAAAGTAACGACCTTCAAAGAACTTTAAATTAACGACCTTTACACAACTTCAAACTAACGATGATCACACAACTTTAAAGTACAAATGATCAAACATTTTCAAAGAATCAATGATCACACGTTGTTGGAAGTAACAATGATCATATAACTTTGAAGTAATGACCTTCAAACGACCTTCACACAACTCAAAAATATTTATGGATTTATGGTCAAATAGCACAAATTGACTGTTATTTTTACAAAGATTTCATTTTATCCATTCATTTTTTGAGCGAAATTCTGCTCTTCCTGTATTTTGGCACATTTTAAAAATTTGTCCAAGTCGTCAGATTTGGAGACCTCCATTGGCAATGAATAATTGCCGATCTGGAAAAGGAAAAGGAAAACATTCATAGAGAAATGAAATAGATTGAGAGTCTTATATTTTGGTCATATGGCAATAGCTGGAATAGTTGGGTAACTTTTACATGTCCTTCTCGATTGATAATACTTGAAGAGTGACAGAAACATTTTAGTACTATATAGCTATAGGTACATGTAATCTCTTCACCTTCTCTCAACATGCAGTCTGACTTTTGTATTTCATTAAAAAGAATTTTCTATATAGATTTTAATTAGATACAGCAACTATAACTTTCCGAAGATAAGTGTTCCTTTTGAATTTTAAATTCTTTCTTGCTAAAATATATTCAGAAATCTACAGGAACAAAATAAAGAAATCTTGCTATATTACTTAAAGATTGTAAAGGATCGAGCAGCCAACCTAAACCTTTAAAGGAACATTTCAAAGGTGATAATCCTAGGACTTTATCAATGCTAAATTCAGCCACCTTTTCCGATCTTTTAATTTCTATGGTTAATTAACAGACCATCTATGGCAATGGGAAAAATAAATCAAATCTTCTTCCAAATTTTTATTTGTGAATTAAATATTGAATTAAAAGTCATCATGATAGGTTTTTGTTTTAGTTTCTATTTCTGCTATTTCTTTGTTATCAAAAAACTGACCACCAAGGACCATCTCCTTTATCCTAAATGACCAGTTCTAGATTACTTTGACAAGGATCAAACTTGGCAGACCTGTGAAGATTAATGCAAGCCTGAGGTCTTTGTCAAGGTTATTTGGAATGTAATACCGTATTTTCCATAATTAGTGCCCAGGATGCATAAAAAATTTGCTTAAATGGGGACATTTATAAGGATGATAAAATGGGAATTATAACAGAACAAGTTGTACAACTTCAACTCTTGTGACAGTATCACAGAAGGACATCAACATTCAAGTGTAATTGGAGGTTTGGATGTATCGTCCATCTGGAGTCCAGCTAGGTACTGTAAATCATTGTCTGGCCCTCGTCAGGTCTTGGATGGGGATGGGGTATATCATTTTAATTCCTCCTGAAAAAGTGGGAGAGGGGCTAATTAAGGCAGAGGGGTGCTAATTATGGCAAATACAGTAGATAAAATGGACCCAGACTTACCTGTGAGAGCACATGTCTGGCTTTAGCACAGCCCACTACAGCAGCAATCAAAAGGTTACTCAGGGGCTGATCATTTGCTCGCCAGTTTTGGCCAAATCCAAATAAGATTTCTGGAGATGGTTTGTTGGAGAAACCATGGTAATATCGGTGTACCATTGGTTCAAAGTAGTTTTTGTAATCAAAGATGAGAGTTTTTGTATCCCGCTGGAGTCGGACAGGCTTTCTATCATCTAAAGATGGTGATGACACAAACACAACACACCTGAAAAAGGGGAAGAACGCTTATTACATTTTGTTAATGAAATATTGAATTTTATCAACCTGATAAAATTGAAACTTTGATTGGATGACCAGCATCACCTGACCAAAGACAAGGGTCAAACACTGTCATATCATGCCAAACATTGGAAAATATAGGTCAAGGTCAGAAAAATAAACATATCATTACAACGACACATATATCACACAGGCTAGGCGAAACAGTGATGTCATATATATCAGGACCGCATGCTCATTAACAATACAGATATATGTCCACCACGTCCTTGGGCATGATCATCAGTAATTAGTATTTTTCACTTTGTGACAGATATCAAAAGTGATATTTGTCATAGTGTGAAGATATCACTGTTGGTATTAACCGATCACAAAGGTACTTTCTATTCACTGCATTTAAAGCCACAGACTTCCTGGTCAGATACAGATGCTGAGATGGTAGGATATATGGTAGTTTAGGTATATACATCCTGTAAGCAAATCCTATCAGATATTAACAGAAAATGGTAGGGTTGCATTGAGTTGCTGCTTCAAAATTGCATGTAGTCTTTTTGTCAACAATATAACGCTATTAAATCCCCAATTGTTTAGATGTTGGTATGGCAGAATATGCTGATATTTTCACACTTTGCGGGTATTCTGCCACACAGGTGAAAGACTAATAGAATCTATAGCTCCTGTGTTATGTAATAGAATCTATCGCTCCTGTGTCATGTTATAGAATCTATTGCTCCTGTGTTATGTTATAGAATCTATTGCTCCTGTGTTATGTATTAGAATCTATCGCTCCTGTGTTGTGTAATAGAATCTATCGCTCCTGTGTTGTGTAATAGAATCTATAGCTCGTGTGTTGTGTAATAGAATCTATAGCTCCTGTGTCATGTAATAGAATCTATCGCTCCTGTGATGTGTAATAGAATCTATAGCTCCTGTGTTGTGTCATAGAATCTATCGCTCCTGTGTTGTGTAATAGAATCTATCGCTCCTGTGTTGTGTAATAGAATCTATAGCTCCTGTGTTATGTTATAGAATCTATTGCTCCTGGGTTATGTATTAGAATCTATCGCTCCTGTGTTGTGTAATAGAATCTATAGCTCCTGTGTTGTGTAATAGAATCTTTAGCTCCTGGGTTGTGTAATAGAATCTATAGCTCCTGTGTTGTGTTGTAGAATGTAGCGCTCCTGTGTTGTGTAATAGAATCTATAGCTCCTGTGTTGTGTCATAGAATCTATCGCTCCTGTGTTGTGTAATAGAATCTATAGCTCCTGTGTCATGTAATAGAATCTATCGCTCCTGTGATGTGTAATAGAATCTATAGCTCCTGTGTTGTGTTATAGAATCTATTGCTCCTGTGTTGTGTAATAGAATCTATAGCTCCTGTGTTATGTTATAGAATCTTTAGCTCCTGTGTTGTGTTATAGAATCTATCACTCCTGTGTTATGTAATAGAATCTATTGCTCCTGTGTCATGTAATATAATCTATTGCTCCTGTGTTATGTATTAGAATCTATTGCTCCGGTGTTGTGTAATATAATCTATTGCTCCTGTGTTATATAATAGAATCTTTAGCTCCTGTGTCAGGTAATAGAATCTATTGCTCCGGTGTTGTGTAATAGAATCTATAGCTCCTGGGTTGGGTTATAGAATCTATCGCTCCTGTGTTATGTAATAGAAACTATTGCTCCTGTGTCATGTAGTAGAATCTATAGCTCCTGTGTCATGCAATAGAATCTATCGCTCCTGTGTTATGTATTAGAATCTATTGCTCCGGTGTTGTGTAATATAATCTATTGCTCCTGAGTTATATAATAGAATCTTTAGCTCCTGTGTTGTGTAATAGAATCTAGAGCTCCTGTGTTATATAATAGAATCTTTAGCTCCTGCGTTGTGTTATAGAATCTATCACTCCTGTGTTGTGTAATAGAATCTATTTCTCCTGTGTCATGTAATATAATCTACTGCTCCTGTGTCATGTAATATAATCTAGTGTTGTGTAATAGAATCTATTTCTCCGGTGTTGTGTAATAGAAGCTATTGCTCCTGTGTCATGTAGTAGAATCTATAGCTCCTGTGTCATGTAATACAATCTATTGCTCCGGTGTTGTGTAATAGAATCTATAGCTCCTGGGTTGGGTTATAGAATCTATCGCTCCTGTGTCATGTAATAGAATCTATTGTTCCGGTGTTGTGTAATAGAATCTATTGCTCCGGTGTTGTGTAATATAATCTATTGCTCCTGGGTCATGTAATATAATCTATTGCGCCTGTGTTATGTAATAGAATCTTTAGCTCCTGTGTCATGTAATAGAATCTATTGCTCCGGTGTTGTGTAATAGAATCTATTGCTCCTGTGTCATGTAATATAATCTATTGCTCCTGTGTTATATAATAGAATCTTTAGCTCCTGTGTTATGTAATAGAATCTATTGCTCCTGTGTTATGTAATAGAATCTATCGCTCCTGTGTTATGTATTAGAATCTATTGCTCCGGTGTTGTGTAATAGAATCTATTGCTCCTGTGTCATGTAATAGAATCTATTGCTCCTGTGTCATGTAATATAATCTATTGCTCCTGTGTTATATAATAGAATCTATTGCTCCTGTGTTGTGTAATAGAATCTGTAGCTCCTGTGTTATGTAATAGAATCTTTAGCTCCTGTGTTGTGTATTAGAATCTATCACTCCTGTGTTATGTAATAGAAGCTATAGCTCCTGGGTCATGTAATAGAATCTATTGGTCCTGTGTCATGTAATATAATCTATTGGTCCTGTGTTATATAATAGAATCGTAATAGAATCTATAGCTCCTGGGTCATGTAATAGAATCTATTGGTCCTGTGTCATGTAATATAATCTATTGATCCTGTGTTATGTAATAGAATCGATAGCTCCTGTGTCATGTAATAGGTGTCATGTAATATAATCTATTGGTCCTGTGTTATATAATAGAATCGTAATAGAATCTATAGCTCCTGGGTCATGTAATAGAATCTATTGGTCCTGTGTCATGTAATATAATCTATTGATCCTGTGTTATGTAATAGAATATATAGCTCCTGTGTTGTGTAATCGAATCTATAGCTCCTGTGTTATGGAATAGAATCTATAGCTCCTGTGGTGTGTAATAGAATCTGTAGCTCCTGTGTTATGTAATAGTATCTTTAGCTCCTGTGTCATGTAATATAATCTATTGCTCCTTTGTCATGTAATATAATCTATTGGTCCTGTGTTATATAATAGAATCTTTAGCTCCTGTGTTATGTAATATAATCTATAGCTCCTGGGTTATGTAATAGAATCTATAGCTCATGTGTTGTGTAATAGAATCTAGTTATGTAATAGAATCTATTGCTCCGGTGTTGGGTAATAGAATCTATTGCTCCTGGGTCATGTAATAGAATCTATTGCTCCTGGGTCATGTAATAGAATCTATTGCTCCGGTGTTGTGTAATAGAATCTATTGCTCCGGTGTTGGGTAATAGAATCTATTGCTCCTGGGTCATGTAATAGAATCTATTGGTCCTGTGTCATGTAATATAATCTATTGGTCCTGTGTTATATAATAGAATCGTAATAGAATCTATAGCTCCTGGGTCATGTAATAGAATCTATTGGTCCTGTGTCATGTAATATAATCTATTGCTCCTTTGTCATGTAATATAATCTATTGGTCCTGTGTTATATAATAGAATCTATTGCTCCTGTGTTGTGTAATAGAGTCTATAGCTCCTGTGTTATGTCATATAATCTATATCTCCTGTGTCATGTAATAGAACCTATAGCTCCTGTGTTATGTAATAGGATCTTTAGCTCCTGTGTCATGCAATAGAATCTATTGCTCCTGTGTTGTGTAATAGAATCGATAGCTCCTGTGTTGTGTAATCGAATCTATAGCTCCTGTGTTATATAATAGAATCGTAATAGAATCTATAGCTCCTGTGTTATGTTATAGAATCTATTGCTCCTGTGTCATGTAATAGGATCTATTGCTCCTGTGTCATGTAATAGAATTTATTGCTCCTGTGTCATGTAATAGAACCTATAGCTCCTGTGTTGTGTAATCGAATCTATAGCTCCTGTGTTATGGAATAGAATCTATAGCTCCTGTGTCATGTTATAGAATCTATCGCTCCTGTGTCATGTTATAGAATCTATCGCTCCTGTGTCATGTTATAGAATCTATAGCTCCTGTGCTATGTAATAGAATCTATAGCTCATGTGTTGTGTAATAGAATCTATAGCTCCTGGGTCATGTAATAGAATCTATTGCTCCGGTGTTGGGTAATAGAATCTATTGCTCCTGGGTCATGTAATAGAATCTATCGCTCCTGTTTTATGTAATAGAATCTATAGCTCATGTGTTGTGTAATAGAATCTAGTTATGTAATAGAATCTATTGCTCCGGTGTTGTGTAATAGAATCTATCGCTCCTGTTTTATGTAATAGAATCTATAGCTCATGTGTTGTGTAATAGAATCTAGTTATGTAATAGAATCTATTGCTCCTGTGTTATGTAATAGAATCTATAGCTCCTGTGTTATGTAAAAGAATCTATAGCTCCTGTGTTATGTAATAGAATATATAGCTCCTGTGTTATGTAATAGAATCTATAGCTCCTGTGTTGTGTAACATAATCTATAGCTCCTGTGTCATGTAATAGAATCTCTAGCTCCTGTGTCATGTTATAGAATCTATAGCTCCTGTGTCATGTTATAGAATCTCTAGCTCCTGTGTCATGTTATAGAATCTATTGCTCCTGTGTTATGTTATAGAATCTATTGCTCCTGTGTTATGTAATAGAATCTTTAGCTCCTGTGTCATGTAATAGAATCTAGCGCTCCTGTGTTGTGTAATAGAATCTATAGCTCAAGTGTTATGTAATAGAATCTATAGCTCCTGTGTTATATAAAAGAATCTATAGCTCCTGTGTTATGTAACAGAATCTATAGCTCCTGTGTTGTGTAATAGAATCTAGCGCTCCTGTGTTGTGTAATAGAATCTATCGCTCCTGTGTTATGTAATAGAATCTATCGCTCCTGTGTCATGTAATAGAATCTATTGCTCCTGTGTTATGTTATAGAATCTATTGCTCCTGTGTTATGTTATAGAATCTATAGCTCCTGTGTTATGTAACAGAATCTATAGCTCCTGTGTTGTGTAACATAATCTATAGCTCCTGTGTCATGTAATAGAATCTAGCGCTCCTGTGTTGTGTAATAGAATCTATCGCTCCTGTGTTGTGTAATAGAATATATAGCTCCTGTGTTATGTAATAGAATCTATTGCTCCTGTGTTATGTTATAGAATCTATAGCTCCTGTGTCATGCAATAGAATCTATAGCTCCTGTGTCATGTTATAGAATCTCTAGCTCCTGTGTCATGTTATAGAATCTATAGCTCCTGTGTCATGCAATAGAATCTATAGCTCCTGTGTCATGCAATAGAATCTATAGCTCCTGTGTCATGCAATAGAATCTATAGCTCCTGTGTCATGTAATAGAATCTTTAGCTCCTGTGTCATGTAATAGAATCTAGCGCTCCTGTGTTGTGTAATAGAATCTATCGCTCCTGTGTTGTGTTATAGAATCTATTGCTCCTGTGTTATGTAATAGAATCTTTAGCTCCTGTGTTATGTAATATAATCTATAGCTCCTGTGTCATGCAATAGAATCTATAGCTCCTGTGTCATGCAATAGAATCTATAGCTCCTGTGTCATGTAATAGAATCTATAGCTCCTGTGTCGTGTAATAGAATCTATCGCTCCTGTGTTATGTAATAGAATCTATCGCTCCGCTGTTGTGTAATAGAATCTATAGCTCCTGTGTTGTGTTATAGAATCTATCGCTCCTGTGTTGTGTTATAGAATCTATTGCTCCTGTGTTGTGTAATAGAATCTATCGCTCCTGTGTTATGCAGACACAGAAATCTTATCCCGAAGGTTCTGTGTCACACAGGAGTGGTTGATCATTTTTCCTACATTGTCTATCATAAAAATACTGTACACCTAAAGATAAACCAAATGCCCTGTGCCAACACCAATGGCACAACAACTGGGTGACAAGGTTCACGGCACAACCCTAGCTACACGGTAAAATAGTGACATTTTCAGTATGATATCGTGTGTTAGCTGTCTTGCACTAGGTAGGTAAAGATGCTGTTTATCTTTTCCCTAACATAAATGGAATGCACCAGCAAAGTGTTGGAGAATTATGATATTCTTCAGAAAACCATAAAATATCATCTATTTATTGTTTCTTATCACTCCAGTTTCAACATTATTGCTATTTTCCCTAATAAACACCACACTTAGTATGGCTATTTGCCCTAATAAACACCACACTTGGCTATTTGCCCTAATAAACACCACGCTTAGTATGGCTATTTGCCCTAATAAATGCCACTATGGCTATTTGCCCTAATAAACACCACACTATGGCTATTTGCCCTAATAAACACCACACTATGGCTATTTGCCCTAATAAACACCACACTATGGCTATTTGCCCTACTAAGTACCTTGACGATTTTAGAAAGCTAAATAATTACAGAACCTTACAGAATTCTCCAAATTGTCCCTGAAAATGTACGTCTTGTATTTCTTTAAAACAGTTGCTACCTACTTGCACTTCCTGGTGGCATATACATTGCCATTCTCACACTCCAGAATGACCCCTCGGTCAAGGGCGTTTAACAGCTGATTGGTCAAGGACACTTGTTTCTGGTTCTTCAGTATCGCATCACACGGAGGGAAGCATATGTTTGCTATTCCATCAGGCCCAAACATCTACAGGTAAACAACAAATGTTACACCAACAGGTACAAATAAATATTAACATTTACAGGTATTTACAGCTAACATTAAGATGTAAAAATTTGTTTCTCCATGTTTTTAAGTCCTATTAACAGCTATGGTCATTAAAGGATGTGACAGGTTTTGGTGGTAGAGGAAAGCCGGAGTACCCGGAGAAAAAAACACTGCCCTACGGTCAGTAGCTGGTGACTGCCCCACGCAGGCCTCAAACCTGTGACCCAGTTCAGCTAGGGCTAGTAATCATACATAGTCAGACACCTTAACAACTAGGCCAACACAGCCCCACTTCATGGTAAAAATAATATATATCTCTACAGGTAAAGTAACATCATCATGTACAGGTAAAATTAATATATATCTCTACAGGTAAAGTAACGTCATCATGTACAGGTACAATTAATATATATCTCTACAGGTAAAGTAACATCATCATGTACAGGTAAAATTAATATATATCTATACAGGTAAAGTAACATCATTATGTACAGGTAAAATAAATATATATCTCTACAGGTAAAGTAACATCATCATGTACAGGTAAAATCAGCCTCTAGGTAAAAGTACCTGGTAATATATGATGACATGACTAATTCCTACGTTCTCACTGGTTGGATCATAATCACATGTAGGTCGGTAATTTGTATTATTATTTTTTCATATTATTCCCGACAAGTGATTGGCCAGAAGTGCATCACGTGTCCACCCATAAAAACCAATATTGACTTGGAGCGCATGATTTTTGTTGAAGGACTGGGTGTTTCTAAAAATAGAATTATGACGTGTCTCCAAACAATGCACCGTCCCACTTCCGAAGCGGTTTTTTTCTTTTCTTTTTTTTCAGATTGCTTACATTACTGTTTTGTATAATAATAAATCAATTGTAGCCTTTAACTTCGGTCAATACCTGGATTTATCGACCCGAGTAAAGATATATTGACCTCGGGCGTATTTTTAGAAACAGCAGGTTAGAATTCTCTTTCTGATGTGACACTTCAATTGTAACCTCACAATGCTCTATGCCAAATGCAGTACTTTTCTTTTGATGATTTTATTATTTAATGTTCCTGTTTAATAATAAAAACAGCATAATTTATATGTAATGTAACAATTAAGGACTTTTGTTTTGGTGAATATGTGCATGGTTTTATGGACCTGAGAAAGTGAGAAAGAATCATTATTTTTCGGGTCCACATAACCACATATTCACCTCAACAAGAAATCCATAATTAATAGATATTGACATTTGCTGGAAAAGGTTTATAACACAAGGTTCCATTATTAGTTAGTCCTTCTGACAAGAACCAGTGTTCAAGTCTTGTTAGTCTTTCAGACAGGACCCAAGGTCCTTGTTAGTCCTTCATACAGGACCCAAGGTCCCATGTCTAGTTAGTCCTTCAGAAAGGACCCAATGTCCCATGTCTTGTAAGTCCTTCTGACAAGAACCAATGTTCAAGTCTTGTTGGTCCTTCATACAGGACCCAAGGTCCCATGTCTATTAAGTCCTTCAGAAAGGACCCACTGTCCCATGTCTTGTAAGTCCTTCTGACAAGAACCAATGTTCAAGTCTTGTAAGTCCTTCATACAGGACCCAAGGTCCTTGTTTTAGTCCTTCATACAAGCCCCAAGGTCCCATGTCTAGTAAGTCCTTTAGAAAGGACCCAAGGTCCCATGTCTTGTAAGTCCTTCAGAAAGGACCCAAGGTCACATGTCTTGTAAGTCCTTCAGAAAGGACCCAAGGTCACATGTCTTGTAAGTCCTTCATACAGGACCCAATGTCCCATGTCTTGTTAGTCCTTCAGAAAGGACCCAAGGTCACATGTCTAGTTAGTCCTTTAGAAAGGACCCAAGGTCACATGTCTTGTTAGTCCTTCAGAAAGGACCCAAGGTCACATGTCTTGTAAGTCCTTCATACAGGACCCAATGTCCCATGTATTGTAAGTCCTTCAGGCAGGACCCAAGGTCCCATGTTTTGTTAGTCCTTCAGATAGGACCCAAGGTCCCATGTCTTGTTAGTCCCTCAGAAAGGACCCAAGGTTCCCTGTCTTGTAAGTCCGTCAGACAGGACCCAAAGTCCCATGTCTTGTAAGTCTTTCAGAGAGGCCCCAAGGTCCCATGTCTTGTTAGTCCTTCAGAAAGGACCCAAGGTCACATGTCTTTTAAGTCTTTCAGAGAGGACCCAAAGTCCCATGTCTTGTAAGTCCTTCAGACAGGACCCAAGGTCCCATGTCTTGTTAGTCCTTCAGAAAGGACCCAAGGTTCCATGTCTTGTAAGTCCTTCAGAGAGGACCCAATGTCCCATGTTTTGTTAGTCCTTCAGACAGGACCCAAGGTCCCATGTCTTGTAAGTCCTTCAGAGAGGACCCAAGGTCCCATGTCTTGTTAGTCCTTCAGACAGACCCAAGGTCCCATGTCTTGTAAGTCCTTCAGAGAGGACCCAATGTCCCATGTCTTGTAAGTCCTTCAGACAGGACCCAAGGTCCCATGTCTTGTTAGTCCTTCAGAAAGGACACAAGGTCCCATGTCTTGTAAGTCCTTCAGAAAGGATCCAAGGTCCCATGTCTTGTTAGTCCTTCAGAGAGGACCCAATGTCCCATGTCTTGTTAATCTTTCAGAAAGGACCCAATGTCCCATGTCTTGTTAATCTTTCAGAAAGGACCCAATGTCCCATGTCTTGTAAGTCCTTCAGAAAGGACCCAATGTCCCATGTCTTGTTAATCTTTCAGAAAGGACCCAATGTCCCATGTCTTGTTAATCTTTCAGAAAGGACCCAAATGTCCCATGTCTTGTTAGTCCTTCAGAAAGGACCCAAGGTCCCATGTCTTGTAAGTCCTTCAGAAAGGACCTAATGAACCTTGTGTATCTGAGGATCCAAGGTCATTTGTATTGTGTCTCTGATATCAGTACTTGAGAAAGAATCTAAGGTTACAATATTTGTCTTTGAACATTTGCCTTTCAGACAAGTCAAAGGTCAAATGCTTTGTTTTAATAGAGGATTATTTTTTGTAACAAATATAATGATTTAGCCATTATACAGGACAATTCTTTAGAAGCCGCATAAAACAGACTATATTATTGATATCAATAGGTGACGATACTCACTGCCTGATGTAATCCGTCCACCAGCTCTGGTTCCTGACCGTAGGATAAGCGACAACCTTTTGCGTTACAACAAGTGGACTGATACACATCCAAGTGGCGATACATCAACTTTATGTCCATTTCATATTCTAGAACAAAAACATCTGTGTCACTATACACAATTAGTTGGATGGGACAATATGGTGCTAAGTAGGCTGCTTCTTTATTACTACCGACTGAAAAATGAGTTTTGTGACCTTGAACAAGACTCGTTAACCTTTGTCTGTGACTTGTTCTACTAGTAAGGGTTGTAGTATTCCATGGAGATAAATATGCTGGGTGGGGTGCGCACAAATACCAGGGAGGTGAAGAAGTCATTTCTTTCCCTCTCTGAAATTTTCCAAGCGAAGGAAATTAGCTAGCTGATTTATTCCCTGGGGTAACTTTTTTCAGGGAAGGGTATGTATGAAAGTTGCCTTACCTAATTCTTCTGACTGTAGGGGTGTTAGGTCCCTAAGGTTTGAAGCAAGATGTGCACCTGATGGGGCTGGGACAAGTTCTCCCATGACAGGAGATACCGGAGCATCCTCCATTTTGGTTGTCGGGACAACAACAGCAACATGGGGATGGACCTGACTAGGATGGCCTGAGGAAGTCAACACAGATTTACAGCAACAAATATAAAACAGAAAATGTGTCCAAAAACTTTGTAAAGTTAATCCTACACTGAAATATCTTAATTTGTCCTGAATGATTCAATTAACACTTATTTTTCAGGATTGAACTAGGACTTGACCTGTCTACCAGGTTGTTTACCAGGTTGTTTAAACGGGTACTGATATAAGGTTACAGAGCTAAAGCCTATAAAAGCTCATAAATTTAGACAGTATTGCAAAGCCTCAGAATTAAACTGCCAAGCTAAATGATATGTATGCATACCAGTAAAAGATGTGTTTGTTAAAAACATCCATAACATTGACATGCACCACAAGACACAATGCTTAACCAATCAGCACTCAACAATACACTGTTTCAAATATTGAACAAATTTGTGGAGACTGTCATTAAGGCAGGAATTTTTGAATTTTAAATATAATTTGTAAATTAAAAAAAAACAAAAAAACGAATAAACATAAATATAAGCATTGAGCTGTTTTTGTATGGCATTTATGATCTAATTGAATGACACCTTTAAAAACAATTCATAATGTTCGCTTGCAAAGCCTTGTCATTCAAACAGATCATAAATGCCATACAGAAAAAGTTCAATGCTTAATTCAGTAAAGACCAATGACATCTAACTTACATATAAACTCATGTAATATAACCTATTGTAACGCCATTAAGTAATAATGAAATGATGGCACATGGCTCTCCCCCTTGGAAAGAAATGTCTAAAAGGTGGATAGAAAGAAATACTTTAAGCAAAGATTTGCATGCCATGCTTCTCTCACCATTGTGTAGATTGCCATGATAATCTTCTACTTCCATAGTGGTAACTTCATTGAAAAAGTCAAGGTCAATGTCAGGCAATAGTTTATCATCTGAAAAGAGGAGAAACACATGCCAGTAAATAGCAATCACATCTAGAGGGAATTAAGGGGAAAGTTATCTATCAGAGGGAAAAGGAGAGAAACAATAACAAGTTTCAGGACTAGAAGCCAACTATGGGAGAGAATAGGACAATGCTTGATCTATAACAAAACATGGAACAAAAGCCAATACCAGCATTAAGTATTAAGTGTTAGTTAATGTTACTATTAGTTTAGATATCAAAATGCAGGCTGGCTGGCTGAAACAAGAGGCCTAGAGGGCCTGTATCACTTACATGGATATCTAAGCAATCATGGCAAAATATTCTCCAAATAAGTTCCCAGGGAATGGGCCAGACCCCAAGGTCAATCCTTGTAGCATATCTGTATTAGATTTTTCATGCCCAGCAATTTTATGTATGGTTATGGGGTGGAGATCTCAACGGTTTCCAAGCTGTGACTAAGAAAATATGTCCCTAGGGTTGTGGCCTGACCCCAGGATCAATTCTAATATCATGACTGCATTCGTCTCTGTATGCCCAACATTTGTATATATAGTTCTGGGGTGGGGATCTTAACTGTTTCAAAGTTATGACCCAGGGGTTAAGTCTCCAAGGGTGGGGTAGAACCTGGAGTCAATTCTAATATCATGACTGCATTCATCTCTTTATGCCCAGCAATTGTATATATAGCTTTGGGGTGGGTATCTTAACTGTTTCAAAGTTATGACCCAGGGGTTAAGTCTCCAAGGGTGGGGCAGACCTCGGAGCCATCCTGAAAGCATATGTGCTTTAGTTAAGGTTTATTTGTGTTTTTCGTCTTATTAACAGCTATGGTCATTTAAGGACGTGCCAGGTTTTGGTGGTGAAGAAAAGCTGAAGTTTCCGGAGAAAAAAACACCAACATACGGCCAGTACCTCGCGACCGCCCAACGTAGGCCGCATTCCCGCAATCCAGTGGCAAAGGGCTAGTGGTAGCAGAATGTCAGACGACTTAACCACTTGGCCACCGCGGCCCCCAGCAGCATATGTGCATTCATACTTAATTCAATTGTATATATGGTTATAGGGTGAGGATCTCAACTGTTCCCAAGCTGTGACTCAGAAACTAGGTCCCTAGGAGTTTGACCAAACCCCAGGATCAATTTTAATATCATGAATTCTTCTGACCAAATATGATTGAAACACAGTGCATAAAGTTCTACAGAAGAAGTGGTTTATAGCAATATAGCAAAATTTTCCCCTTTTGGCCCTGCCCCTCAGCCCCCTGGGGGGTCAGCCCCACCATTTCCACAATTTTCAATCCCCACCACCTAGGGATGCTTCCAGTCAAATTAAATTCTGATCACTGGTTAAGAAGGAGAAGTCATTTAAAGAAACTGATGATGCATGGACAACGGACGACGGACGCCACAGAATGGCATCCGGACCCGGTGAGCTAATAAAGTAAAGAATTATTTATTAGAATTTCTGTTTGTTTGATTTTACAACTTTGCAATAATCAAGGTTGTATGACATCCACAGGTGTTATCATCACTAAAGGACCATTTTAAAGTACAGATTCACTGACGTGTAAACACAGCAGCATGACACAACAATCGTTTTATTCTGAAAACAAGCTAACCAGAGGAGCCTAGATCAACACTTCCAAAAAGGTAAAGCAGATGAGGGAGAAAGTGCAGAAGATGGCGCAATTAGGGCAGCAAATCAGTTTTATTTCTCCAATGAGAGGTAGAAAAAGAAACATTTCTACAGAGCCTGCCCCATCAATTACCATCATTAATTAAGATCATGCAGGGGGCTACATCATGCCAACTTTTAATGTTTCCAGACCTGCAGCAGTGACATCAGAAGTTAGTCACAACTCAAATGGCACCAGTAACACTGTGGGTTTCTTCAACTTAAATGGATTCATCAAGATTTGTATAAGACATGACCTTTGCCCCCTTGATACTGTAACTTATCATTCAGTAGGACGTACTATAAGTCAATATCTTTTTGTGAGAGAGTAATTTTCATATTAGTTTGCAAGGATACTCAATCACGAATTTAAATCTCCTGAATAAAGGAATTTCATGAATTATTAGTCATTGATTTTGAAATAACATCCTTTCAATCATAAATTCAAGCATTCAAGAATAAAACCTAAAGGCATAGTTTACGAAATAAAGTTCACACAAAAATAACGTAAACAAAATATTTGGTCACCTTCGGGTATCTTAAATTGACTTTAAAGTTGGCATTAGATCCACACAGGAGACAAATACACCAACATACCGTTGTCTACAGACAGACAATCTGATTGCACAATATCCCTCTTACTTTGTTGTGGAGAGTGTAAATTGCACAGAGACAAAAATAGGATGAGATATCTTAAGAAGTCCATAAATTACTTACCATCAGTTCGCAATGGTAGTTCGAACGTTTGTTCCAACTCTGGAGAGGTGTGCTGCATAAATACAAAGTCTGAATCATCAATCAATTAACATCACCTAGCAAACTGTAAAATGTAGGACTAATAAGTTGGTAAAAGGGACATAACTCCTATAAATATAATATGCACTAGAGCACAACTTCAGACTCGGTGGCTACATTAGAGTTTAGCCAAAAACATATTTAACTTCAACAAAATAATTTGAGCAAAGCTATGGGCAGGTGTACAACTTCAGAGAAGGGTGATTATATCCTTGGAGTGTATCACACTTTGGCTGCACCTATAGGGCCAATTATCTGGACATGATTAAACTAATAATTTGAAAAAGAAGCCAACCAAACCTCCGTCAGAATTGTGCGATCAAAAATAACAACAGATGTACTACTTAAGAGTGCGTAACAACTGCATCGAAATTTCATAATATTCAGATGAAAAATGTAGGAGCTATCCAGGCAAGATTTTGCCTAAAAACAGACAGACGGATGGAAAGACTGATTCCCGTATACAACCCTCCGCCGTCTCCTCCTAAATTTGTTTCTACGGTATGGTATATACCTAACCTACAAGTGATTTGGACTACCTGGCTTCCTCTCAAAGTGACAATCAACGCGTACATAAAAAGCCCTGTAAAAACCAGTAAATGATAGCCATACAGTACATACCGCTGTTATAAGTCCAGGAGGACTTCTGTTCTGTCTGGAATCTGTAAGAACAAATTAAATAATTTTGGTAAGAAACTTTCACATTTTCTCTAATTAGTTTATATATCTGTAATAATGCATTTGTAATAGATGTAATATTTGGTCAAATATCTACCCAGTCATTGGCCACAAAACCTGTACAATAACAAGTGGAAAATACTTGCTTACTCAGTCAGCTATAGTGAAGGTATACATTGTGTAAAAGTTTTGTCCTCGTATAGTGATTTTTCATTCGACAACTCTGTGGTTCTGTCTTGACTTAACTTCAGCTGGCTACAGGTCAATGAATGACAACACGTTTTATTAAGTTCTACAATTTATTATGTACAAAATGGAACAGTGAAGTAAATTAGATGAACCATGATGAATAGATATGCACAATGTTACAGCTCGTCAACCACTCGACCGGTCCATACTAAAAACAGTATACCGTGTAACATGTCCTCTCAAAAATGTCCACCCGGTATCCAACCCCGGGGAATAAGTTTTAACACACCCCGACAATATATTACAACATGCCTACAATGGGAAAATAACCATCCAAATTAACGCTAAGATAATTCGACCAAAACATGCCTACAATTGGAAAGTACCACCCAGCCCGGATAATTTTGAGGTCTAAGGCCGAAATATACTCCTACATACTTGCCCGTAAGAAGGGAGATGACGAGCCGGCCAGCTACATGTAAGCCTCTGCCAGACTGATATAGCCAAATTTAATTGTATGCCTTGAAATGCACGTGCAATGTAGTATTTGAACTCGATACTGACCCATTCCTGAACGTAGAGTGCTGTACAGGTAAGGTAACATATCCCAAAAATATTAACCAATCAGAAACGTCTAAATATAATACCAGAAGGGAATCCCCAACGGGAATACCCCGGGTAAACAATATGGAGTCG
The DNA here is from genome assembly GCF_002113885.1 of Mizuhopecten yessoensis. Taxonomy (NCBI): domain Eukaryota; kingdom Metazoa; phylum Mollusca; class Bivalvia; order Pectinida; family Pectinidae; genus Mizuhopecten; species Mizuhopecten yessoensis. Next base: position 1,005,339 of record NW_018408845.1, on the reverse strand, counting down.
ATGATCACAACACGCACTCCGTAATACGGAAATATATTATATACAACAAGTAAGTGTTCAAAATCCAATCCTTTTACACATTGTAGGAATAGACAATAAACATACAGCACACCATATAGGATCTATACAACACTTCTACAGAGCTCTGAGTAAATTGAATTTATTATTGCAACTTTACTATGAACAATAAAAGGGTTATGAACATGTCCTATACTGGTCAGACCTTTGCCCTCTGAATTTTGACAGCTTTGACCTCTGACTTTTTCTTCTGGCAATTGAGGTACCTAGTATCAAACTTGCGTTTCACCAAGGCGACCGAGGTTCGATTCCCTGATCAGACTTGAAAAGGTATTGAATCCCCTGCCCGACCACGTGGGTTTTCTCTGGGTACTCCAGTTTCCTCCCACATTAAGTCCCCTGCACGCTAACATCCGGGCCAACAAGAGTGATTAATATACTGGTAAGTTGAAATCATTTGTTTCATAATTGTTGTAAAATAATTAAAGTTTACATTTTACAAAAGTTCCATTTAGTCTCAAAATTTTTATGAAGCACCACTCATTGATGATTCTTATGTCTAACAATGATCAGGGTCACATGTTTAATAGTGGTGTATACAGTTATTATACACATGCTAAGTGGAGCCCATTAAGTGAAAAAATCTAACCTTTGACCTGGATGTTCCAGTAATTTAAGTTGTACAGCACACTGTCTAATGTACAAACTTATTTAGGAAATATGTTACTTGACATCTGACTTATGATTGTTACATCGTTTCGTAATACATATCACAGAACAATACTATCCATGTGCCTCTGATAGGCATGTGATCTATTATAATACACTGTGTATACATGTAGGTTTTATTTTCTAGAACCAAGAATAACACATTATCACTGATAATGCCAAGTGTGTATTTGTACTATATACTTTGAAAATTTGTTAAAAGCCTTGATGGGTATGAATGTGTAGGCCCTGTATCATGTATAGTAACTATCATTTAAGGACAAGAATTTGAAGGCCATACATTTATTAACCCTTTCACCCCTTGGTAACTTGTGTAGACTCTACCATACAATCATCTGGATGAGTCCACTATGGTCTACAGTGGTGAAAGGGTTAACAAACCTTTCCATGGTACGTATTAGTTGGCCCTGTATCATGTATAATAACTACCCTTTCTAGGCAAGAATTTAAAGGCTGTGCATTATTTATACAAACCTTTCCTGGATATGTACATGTATTTGTAGGCCCTGTATCATGTAATGTAACTCCCCTTTAAGGACAAGAACTTGTAGGTCCTGCAATATGTATACAAACCTTTCCTGGGTATGTATTAGTAGGCCCTGTATCATGTATAATAAATACCCTTTAAGGGCAAGAACTTGTAGGCCCTGCAATATGTATACAAACCTTTCCTGGGTATGAATTAGTAGGCCCTGTATCATGTTTAATAACTACCCTTTAAGGGCAAGAACTTGTAGGCCCTGCAATATTTATACAAACCTCTCCTTGGTATGAATTTGTAGGCCCTGTAAGGCTCTGCTCCATCCAGGGAACTCATATCCTTAACTTCCGTAATGTCAGGTAGTTTGTTCAGGGCACACCTAAAACGTGTTTTCCAGGTGGGCCACTCAGCAGTATCAACTCCCTCTCGATAACGTCCAGTGTGGACGGCCCATTCCTGGTAAATGTAAATTTTAACAGATAATCCCTTACAATTCAATGTCTATAAGCCTCGCTCAATTTGATGCAGTGTTATTTTACTAATTATAAACCTATGCTAAAATCTCTTTAATACAGTTTCATGACAGTAAATGTTTTTATTTTTCCAAATAAAGTTACAAAAACATACACCGTCATTTCCACTTTCCTGATACTATCTAATTCAACAATTTTAACGTCACTGTTTCGTACCAAGAACATTAGTTTACCTTAAAAATCAAGGAGTCCTCTTCATGCCAGTCATGTTTTCCACCATGTTTCCATGGTACCCTGAATATTTGTTGGGAACTGCTCAGCCACTTAAGCCCAGGGATTGTATTAGAGTTAATCTTGGCTTCAAGCCAAGGGCGTAACCGTTGACGACTTGGTGTATCCATGACAACTTGGTGTTTCCTACAACATCATCAATAAAATCAACTATATCAGTCAAACCATACTCAACCTTCTTCATTATCTAACCACTGTCACTAACCTTTTTTCTTTGTCAGAGACACTAGCCCATCCCCTTTTTCAAAGACCCTTGCTGATCCAAATTTAATCACAGACCCCTGAACATCAACAATTGTCAACAAACACTTGCCCGTCAGCCCTGTGACAGAGATACTAGCCCATCAGCCCTTTGTCAGAGACACTAGCCCAACAGCCCTTTGTTAGAGACACTAGCCAAACAGCCCTTTATTAGAGACACTAGCCCAACAGCCCTTTGTTAGAGACACTAATCCATCAGCCCCTTGTTAGAGACACTAGCTCATCAGTCCCTTGTCAGAGACACTAGCCCATCAGCCCTATGTCAGAGACACTACCTATCAACCCTTGTAAGAGACACTAGCCAATCAGCCCCTTGTTAGAGACACTAGCCCATCAGCCCCTTGTAAGACACACTAGCTCATCTGTCCCTTGTCAGAGACACTAGCCCATAGGGCAATTGTAGGAGACACTAGCTCATCAGTCCCTTGTAAGAGACACTAGCTCATCAGTCCCTTGTCAGAGACACTAGCCCATCAGCCCCTTGTTAGAGACACTAGCCCATCAGTCCCTTGTTAGAGACACTAGCCCAACAGCCCCTTGAAAGAGACACTAGCTCATCAGTCCCTTGTCAGAGACACTAGCCTATCAGCCCCTTGTTAAAGACACTAGCCTATCAGCCCGTTGTTAGAGATACTAGACCATCAGCCCCTTGTTAGAGACACTATCCCATCAGCCCTTTGTCAGAGACACTAGCCCATCAGCCCCTTGTTAGAGACACTAGCCTATCAGCCCCTTGTTAGAGACACTAGCCCATCAGCCCCTTGTCAGAGACACTACCTATCAACCCTTTGTCAGAGACACTACCTATCAGCCCCTTGTCAGAGACACTACCTATCAACCCTTGTTAGAGACACTAGCACATCAGCCCCTTGTCAGAGACACTAGCCTATCAGCCCCTTGTCAGAGACACTAGCCTGTCAGCCCTTTGTTAGAGACACTACCTATCAACCCTTTGTCAGAGACACTACCTATTAACCCCTTGTTAGAGACACTAGCCCATCAGCCCCTTGTAAGACACACTAGCACATCAGCCCCTTGTCAGAGACACTACCTATCAACCCCTTGTTAGAGACACTAGCACATCAGTCCTTTGTTAGAGACACTAGCCTGTCTGCCCTTTGTCAGAGACACTAGCCCATCAGTCCCTTGTCAGAGACACAAGCCCTTCAGCCCCTTGTTAGAGACACTAGCTCATCAGTCCCTTGTCAGAGACACTAGCCTGTCAGCCCCTTGTCAGAGTCACTACCTGTCAGCCCCTTGTAAGACACACTAGCACATCAGTCCCTTGTCAGAGACACTACCTATCAACCCTTTGTCGGAGACACTACCTATCAACCCCTTGTTAGAGACACTAGCACATCAGCCCCTTGTAAGACACACTAGATCATCAGCCCCTTGTCTGAGACACTAGCCTGTCAGCCCTTTGTCAGAGACACTACCTTTCAACCCTTTGTCAGAGACACTAGCCTGTCAGCCCTTTGTCAGAGACACTACCTATCAACCCCTTGTTAGAGACACTAGCCCATCAGCCCCTTGTAAGACACACTAGATCATCAGCCCCTTGTCAGAGACACTAGCCTGTCAGCCCTTTGTCAGAGTCACTACCTGTCAGCCCCTTGTAAGACACACTAGCACATCAGCCCCTTGTCAGAGACACTACCTATCAACCCCTTGTTAGCGACACTAGCACATCAGCCCCTTGTCAGAGACACTCCCTATCAACCCCTTGTTAGAGACACTAGCCCATCAGCCCCTTGTAAGACACACTAGATCATCAGCCCCTTGTCAGAGACACTAGCCTGTCAGCCCTTTGTTAGAGACACTACCTATCAACCCTTTATCAGAGACACTACCTATCAACCCTTTGTCAGAGACCCTAGCCTATCAACCCTTTGTTAGAGACACTAGCCCATCAGCCCCTTGTCAGAGACACGAGCCTATCAGCCCCTTGTAAGAGATACTAGCCCATCAGTCCCTTGTTAGAGACACTAGCCTGTCAGCCCTTTGTCAGAGACACTACCTATCAACCCTTTGTCAGAGACACTACCTACCAACCCTTTGTCAGAGACACTAGCCTGTCAGCCCTTTGTCAGAGACACTACCTATCAACCCTTTGTCAGAGACACTAGCCTATCAACCCTTTGTTAGAGACACTAGCCCATCAGCCCCTTGATAGAGACACTACCTATCAGCCCCTTGTTAGAGACACTAGCCTGTCAGCCCCTTGTTAGAGACACTAGACTATCAGCCCCTTGTTAGAGACACTAGCCTGTCAGCCCTTTGTTAGAGACACTACCTATCAACCCTTTGTCAGAGACACTACCTACCAACCCTTTGTCAGAGACACTACCTATTAACCCTTTGTCAGAGACACTAGCCTGTCAGTCCCTTGTCAGAGACACTACCTATCAACCCTTTGTCATAGACACTTGAACATCAATCCTTTGTTAGAGACACTTGAAAATCAATCCTTTGTTAGAGACACTTGAACATCAATCCTTTTGTTAGAAACACTACCCATCTGCCCTCAGTCGCAGGGACCCCAAATCATCTGAATACAGAAGAGAAGTTGGTAATTTGTTATTCAAAGGACGCTTACCTATTAATAGTTCTGTTCATAATGTGTATGCTAAGTAAATACCTTTTTATAGTTATAAAACTGAATCTATTTATGGACATATTTCCAGCAGTTTCATGTGTGTACAGTTTATGAAAATAAAGGAGTAGCTCACACACCATATTTAAATCCCAGATAAAGTTACATTTCGTTTTGTACTATGGAATGGTTAAACGATATATGTACTATATAACACAAAAGAAATCAAACTATAATACAAAACAACAGGAAATATATCAAATGTCATAAAATCCTTTGGTCTAAGTCAACTTACATTTATTTTGAGTCACTTGGAACAGGAAGGAAGTTTAATCAGCTTTGATTTTATTTCTACAATTATTTATATTTCTATTCTTTTTCATTATTCATTTTCCTTTATGTCATTAAACATCATGGTATGAAAAAAATATGAATGGTGACATATCAAACGATGTCATGGTAACAACACCAAAGTCTGTAGTACTAACACAACAACATCATGGTTACAACACCTAAGTCTGTAGTACTAACACAACAACATCATGGTAACAACAAAGTCTATAGTACTAACACAACAACAACATGGTTACAACAACAAAGTTTGTAGTATACTAACAAAACATCATATACCACAACACCAAAGTCTGTAGTACTAACACAACAACATCATGGTTACAACAATAAACTCTGCAGTACTAACAAAACAACATCATGGTTACAACAACAAAGTCTGTAGTACTAACACAACAACATCATGGTTACAACACCTAAGTCTGTAGTACTAACACCAGAACATCATGGTTACAACACCGAAGTCTGTAGTACTAACACCAGAACATCATGGTTACAACAATAAAGTCTGTAGTACTAATAAAACAACATCATGGTTACAACAACAAAGTCTGTAGTACTAACACAACAACATCATGGTAACAACAAACTCCATAGTTCCAACACAACAACATCAGGTAACAATGAAGTATATAGTACTTAAAGACTGCAAAGTATATGATAATAAGTTAGATGTGACTCACCCAAGTTGTGAAGATTATTTAGTTTCCAAACTTTAGTTATGGATGAGGAGATTCATCATAGGGTGTTACATATACAGAGCCAAGGGGTTTTTGTCAATCTGGTGACCCAAATCTCTGTAGATATCTGTGAGGACAGGAAGGAATTCACTTCTTCAGTCTCTAGGCAACATTTATTTTTACATTTAAAAGGCTGTTCTAACAAGGAAGTATTACAGATAGTTTTCTGATACTATCAGATAAAATCAGACTGAAACATTGTTACAGTGGTTTTCTGTAGGACTGTGTGAGGATGTGTTACCAGCCATGACAATACTGTCACACACTGCCTACCACGTCTAATCAACACCCACAGAGTCTAATCAACACCCACAGATAATATTAACCCTGTATATCTGGTGCACCTGTTGATTCAAATCAGGTTCTTTATAACTATAAAGCAATGATGATACTGTACACCCCTGTTGTACAAAACACAGCTGAAGGATATACAAACAACATCATCTACATTATACAATCTTTTGTGTGTCCAACACCTGTTGTAAAAATTTGCGCAATTAAATTGGTTAAATTGGCCACACAAACCATCTGATCAGTGAAAAAAAAGAAAACTGTAGTAGTTATATAAAAAAACTTATCGTTGTGAGGTAAACTCTAGTTGTTATGTTTATCTGTCTCAGGAGAGAGGATAGCTATTATAGTAGTTAATTATTGCACATGTTGAAAAATACACTCATTCTGGTAAAAATGTAAATGTGAAACATGCAATGTCATATATAATCTTTGTTTCCTGTATCAACAAACTAACAGGAAGCTGTATAACTTTCAAGTTCAACAGATATTTCACCCTAACAGACATGTCTCCATCAATAAAAACAGAGTTATCAAGGACTTAAAACTCAATACTCTACTGGACTCTCAACCTTCAATGTATGAGCAGAAAAATTATACCAACCAGTCATGATAATACAATTTCCTTATTGGTACTTACAATCTATAGAGTATTATAACAATTGGTTATTTTTAATCCACCACATTAATGACAAATGACAAACACACAAATGATGACCTCTCCATATAAATGTTTCAAATATTCCGATATTCTAATACTCGCCAGGGCAATTACCAGGTAATAAAACAAGTACGGTCCATAAATGAAAATTTGTTAAACAATATTACATAAATTGTAGCAGGGGTTTGACATTTATCCTCCAGGACTGACCTTGACCCTGGATTGACCTTGACCTTGACCCTAAGGGTTACACTTGTATGGGTTGTGTGACATTGAAAGACAAACAGCACTGTCTGTTTATGGGGCACACATCCATGTGAAGTTTCACACACACACTCTCTGTACTCCGTGACACGCACGTGATGGCATAACAACACACAATAGGGATCAGATTTACATGAATGGGTATTTGACATGGAGATTTTCACCACAAGTGTTCTTTTATCAGAATCAACATGATGATTATATTTTATTGAACTATATTTATACATGAAGACTTGTAACTCTTTTGTAATTGCCATTGAACTTATAAGCCTTCTAAATAGAAAAAAAATCACTTTTTGGTGTTTATATACACAGTTTCAAAACGCCAGGAATTTCTGACGTTGCAGCCAATGGTCAGGAGATTATGATTCTTTAGAGATTCAGTTTCTGTTGTCAACATAAAATATATGAAGAGTCTCTACATGAGAGGGAGACATTACATGTTTGCACTGTTCTGCATATTTTTAAACATTCAACTTTGGCTATCCACAACTTTCAAAACTGACATACATAGAATTAAGATCCACACCTTATAGCTAGAACACATTGTATTGAGTTTCTTTGAAATTTTGTTCATTTTTTGTATTTAATGTAATTTAGTTCAATAACATAAGAAAAACTGAGTTGGAAACTGAGGTAAATCTGATGGTGTTAGTGACGTTATTTTGACATGCAATACTCAGCAATTGCATAGGATACACTGTATGTAATATAGTAGATATGATATAGACAACATTTTTTTTAATAGAATGATGGACAGGATGCAACAAAAATAATCAAGTCTGTCATATATGTGAGAACAAGTTTGTAAGATATCATTGACACTGAATATTTGTACAATATCAGTGACACTAAATACTTTTAATTTAAGTTACTTATATATGAAGCTACATATTAACTCAAACACCCCTACAATTTTATACTGGACTTGCCCAGTCATTGATTGGTAATTAGGTTCAAATGTGACTGTAGGGGGAAATGGGTTAAGTCAATAAGATATTAATCAATGAAATGCAATTCATAATATGTGTTTCCATATGATAGGCTAAAAGAAATATCTTATTAAAGTTTGTTTCTTTTGATGTAGGGTTATATTGATGTAGGTATTTTGATGTAGGGTTATTTTGATGTAGGTATTTTGATATAGGGTTATTTTGATGTAGGTATTTTGATGTAGGTTTATTTTGATGTAGGGTTATTTTGAAATATCTAAAAGCTTTTAGTACAATCAAAATGCTTGTACATTAAATTTGCATTTTCATTATATGCATGAAATTATACAAAAGTCAGATTAACCAACTATGTCAAAAACAGCTTTAAGTTAAAGGGTACAATAGCATCAGATTGTAAAGAGGAGTTCCATTAGGTAAAGGGTACAATATCATCAGATTGTAAAGAGGAGTTCCATTAGGTAAAGCATAGGTGGTGGGCACGTCTATCAAAAAAAAAAAAAAAATGAATATATAAAACTAGAAAGGTGAGGAACTCAGCCCCTACCAGCGGCTGGCAAAATTGAGGTAATTTTGTTTGAAGTGTCACAGAAATTGTATCCGCTAAAATCCTTCCCACAGCGTAGTCTCGATCGAAAGTAGGGACATTAATCTTTAAATAACACCCATTATATATCTTCAAAACAGTGTAGTTATTTCGTAAGCAGTTTCGAAGCTCGCGAAAATCACCGATTTGTGTTACCTCGGACACGATCCGGAACATTTTTTCGAAACAAATTCTTCATTCGGTACACAGAATAGCGGACGACGTAACATTAATAAACCATTGTATACTCAAAGATAAGGTCAAAACAAACTTGCTTACTTGTTTTACGCACCACTAAATTTCTCCTCTCGTGTCCCTCAAGTATTTTCTCCGCAAGATTTCACATTCAGCCCTCCTTCGTCCACCATCTTGGAGAATTTTATAATATGTAACACGCAAGCTGATTGGTCTAACGGCCGGTTAAAAATAGACGAAAATAGCTCGACCAATCAGCTTGCATATTATAAAATTCTCCAAGATGGTGGACGAAGGAGGGCTGATGTGAAATCTTGCGGAGAAAATACTTGAGGGACACGAGAGGAGAAATTTAGTGGTGCGTAAAACAAGTAAGCAAGTTTGTTTTGACCTTATCTTTGAGTATACAATGGTTTATTAATGTTACGTCGTCCGCTATTCTGTGTACCGAATGAAGAATTTGTTTCGAAAAAATGTTCCGGATCGTGTCCGAGGTAACACAAATCGGTGATTTTCGCGAGCTTCGAAACTGCTTACGAAATAACTACACTGTTTTGAAGATATATAATGGGTGTTATTTAAAGATTAATGTCCCTACTTTCGATCGAGACTACGCTGTGGGAAGGATTTTAGCGGATAAAATTTCTGTGACACTTCAAACAAAATTACCTCAATTTTGCCAGCCGCTGGTAGGGGCTGAGTTCCTCACCTTTCTAGTTTTATATATATATTTTTTTTTTGATAGACGTGCCCACCACCTATGGGTAAAGGGTACAATAACATCAGATTGTAAAGTGGAGTTCCATTAGGTAAAGGGTACAATATCATCAGATTGTAAAGAGGAGTTCCATTAGGTAAAGGGTACAATAACATCAGATTGTAAAGTGGATTTCCATTAGGTAAAGGGTACAATAGCATCAGATTGTAAAGAGGAGTTCCATTAGGTAAAGGGTACAATATCATCAGATTGTAAAGAGGAGTTTCAATTTTGGAATTATTATGAAAATCTGGGCCCAAAGACACATTCTTGTAAAAACTGGAAAAACCCACATGCATGAGATAACATTGGCCTATATCAAAAGATACTCCAATAAGCGAGTATTAGCAACAGAATAATAAGAAGCTTTAATAAAATCTGTCGGGTAATATATATGTTAAACTCCCCTATGAAGTAACGTTAAATATTATTCGCACAAAGTATATATTAGGCTAGCCAAGCTATAGATGACGCCTGTACTGATAACGGCCCAACATTATGGTGACGACACTTCTTTTTATAGAATATAAACACACAACAAAGTATTATATCTGTACACGTACATTACCGCCAGTGATGTTCCAATTAACTAACAAATATATCGAGGAGAATGTTTGTAATATGCGATAACTTACCTCATCAACTGTCTGTGAGCCTGCACCTGTGTTTACTGACCAGTCCTATGCGTAAATCTTTGCTGTAGGAACTGACGCTAGATGTGACCTTTCCTGTGTCATACCTTATATTTCTCGGAATTCCCCCGATACCGCTAAATCTGTAACACGGTATTCCCAGCTCAATTTACCGTATGAGCACTAAAACCAGACTTTTCAAAATTCTTACGAAAAAAACAGAACTATTTAAGTATAGTATCATATTTATGAAAGATTAACTTTATTTACAGTGCTTTAAAACGTTTTCGATACTTAAAACGAAAGTAGATTTTACTTGACTAAATATTACCACTACATTCTATTTTGGGTTGTAATCTCCAACACTGCTAAGCCTAACTATTCGTTATTTTGACATCCAATTCATTTATTCGTTTCATTTTGGGATTTTGTATCGTGAACCGTTGCATATTGGATAAGTTATAATCTGCAGATACATATATATTCGTATGCATTGGACGTAATTAACGTTCAGAGGTATCGGGGGAAGGGGGAAATAATTACAGATCAACTATTCTGTTGTTTATCTCTCAACTCTACTGAATTTCCCACCAGTATTTCTAATGAATTATTATTACACTTCTAAAACCATAAGTTTCGTTTAAAATGCTACTTGACATACATACATAAACATTAAGCAGTTTTTGCCCTATTGAAAATATTAAATGCAGACAAGTAAGGAAGGAGGGTTTCAGTTTTCCGTACTAGGGCTTAGTATGCGATTTTTTTTATTTCCTATATGAGAGTATAATATCATAACGGAAATTATTCCTCAACAAAAGTATTTCAATACGATGACGTATCTATAGTAGATAGTTAAATATACACTATCGCTCGTCCATACAAAGTTTGTCCTGGGGTCAAGTCCACTTACGTTCACTCAGAGAAGGCTAGTGAGCGTAACTCCTAGATCAGCCAAAAATTAATACAATACAAGACAGTATACACTATTACACTATTACAATGTATTGTCACTTTCTGTGGTAGAGAAGTGGCTGGAGAGGGGGGGGGGGGGGGGGGGGGGGGGGGGAAATAGACANACAATCACACTAGCCGTTACGACATATCACAAATGTATAATGGCATTTCGGTGATAAAAATGTGTATACATGAACCAACTATTTCTTATCCTACCTTTACTGGTAATTGTATTCTTGATCTTCATGTGTCCACCCTTGGCTTAACCGCAATGTTAGGATGTATTGCAGAAACCACGTAAGGAAGGCACTGAGCTTTGTCCCGAGGATGGACCATACCGAAGTCTTAACGACTGATTTACCCGTTGTCGGTATAATGTGATTGGATAGCACACTGTGTTGGGTGCTTCTATGAGGTAGCACCGTCGGCATCAGATTCGCACAATCACAAAGAGGCAAATAAACCAACACATTCCACAGATAGAGGCACGGCCTTCAATGACCTTAGTTGTTGATTTGACGCTAAATCCTTTAAAACCAAAACTAAAACTAACTCAATGTGTTCAGTTTTTTTTTTTCTGGAATTAGATATCGTTTTGCTGTTTGTAGTTTCAAATTGAAGTTCCGTTCATCTAAATATTCACTGGATGTGAATTAAAAAATCTTGCAAAGGATTGCAAACCACCAACACTTTAAAATTCTAACTGTAATATCCTAGTTTCGTTCAGTTATGTCAATCCCTTCAAAACGGAGAAACGCATCTGAGCTGGATGCAACTTATTTCGGCGAGTTTACATGGTTTTTCTGCACTTTAAAATCTCGGATATCGAACAAGTATCAGTGGAACTTTGAATGGTTTTCTAAAGCTACACAAGAGTTTAATGACATACATTGTCTAACATATTTTATGTATGACACTCTCATAGGCGGGTTGACGTCTGTTCGTTATTTCGTTTTGCCCCTGGCGTATTTTCGCGGGCGACAATGCGAAAACCACCATAGTATGATAAGACGAAAACCCGCCAAAGGGGGGAAAAGAGACGCCATTTTATTTTGGCGTTATTTTTACTCCGGTTTTGGCGTTGATTTGTTATTTAGTTTGGTGCTTTGGCAATTTTTCGTGATTTCGCTTTGGTGGGTTTTGTCTTTTCGTGATTTCGTTTTGTCGCTTGGTGACTTTTCGCGGGCGACGAAATGACATATATAAGCCTCCATACATAGCTCAAAAAGGTATAATGTGGCTATAATTCATTAAATCAAATGTTTTACAGTGTACAATGTATGTCAGATTTCTTTTAAAATTACAAAATGTCTATATAATCTAATAAAAGATCATTTAAATTTGAAGAGATATTGTTTTAAACGTATGAATAGTCGCCCAATGAGATATATGTCATGCCGTATAAAGACTTGTTCATCGATTGGATACTTGTTCAGTGTAAATGTATCAGATTGTTGGCGGTCTATATACGTTCACGGATTTTACTGCAGACATCCTTACGGCGCCACATGTGGTACCGGAAATGCTTACAATCTGAAGCACGTGGTTTCGTTCAATTTTCAGTAGGGTTTCCTAACGCCGATTTGGGGTTCAGGCTGTGTCCTCGTGTATGTAGGCCGTGATGCTATGTTATATCGAGATCCTTTGTAAACAGTATGACGTCACAATTGGAAAAATTCACCCAGCCACTTGACCATTTTTATTGATACGTGATTATAAATATATGGCCAGAGATAGATCAATACCCAATTCGCTTAAAATTCATATATCAACCTATGATAACATATGATCAAAAGCTAACAATAATGACATCAACTGCAATGAATGTAGTATAGGTATTTCCGCGTGAATGTTACATGTCAGACTCGGAAGACGTACTTTCAGGAGTTCCAATGTACAGTGGCCTGGGAAGTAATACGTGTTTCTATCATGAAATGTATATAGTTACCACTCCAAAGATGTATAAACAGCAGAGGGAGCGATGATAAACTGGAACCTAGCGTTTTCGTTCGTTGAAATTTTAAGTCACAATGTTTCAATGTTTGGCAACATCATGCTTCAATGAAATTGCATTGTGAAGTTATGATACGCGGATATTTCTGCCCTGTCGGAAAATCGAGTTGTGTACGAAATATTCTTTCCTGATAAATCATAAATGTTTGTATCGTGTAAATTGTTTGTACTTAATTCAAATATTAGTCAGATTTTAAAGTATAACTCCTTATTTTAATAAATTAACAATTCAATAATTGTATTGCTCATTTACAGTTACATAGTAACTTGAAGGCAAATAATAAAACAACAAATATACAAAGAAACTGCAATAGTGAACAATATATAAACTTATACAGAAGCTAACTATTAGGCATTACAAAACAGAAAGTGAAAGTACAGCAGCGCTACGTAGAATTGAATGAGGAGCTTTCTGTAAGACCTAGAATACCCAGTAAATACACATATAGCTACGACGTGTGGGCGTACGCTATCCAGTGATTGATTTTTCCAAATTTGTAAAGTTATTCTAAGGGTTTTTTATGGGAGGATTTTTCGTAAACGCTTAGTGGCACCTCGTACTTGTAGCGAGCCAGACTTCATTGTGTACCTATACCGACCAATTACACGGAAACAATCAGGGACTTGGTTAATACTAAATTAATGTTGTTGTACATTTTAAATGAACTCTTAGGCCTGACATTGTAAACTTAATTAAAGTATGCATATTGTTGTTCGGTAGTCTCGTAACAGTGTTTTACCTCAACACGTTATAAGCTGGGTCATTTTTGCTATTAGCCGTTCAATCATGAGACACAAGGTTGTTATAGTTACACGTCCAAAGTAAAACATATAATGTTCTGTAATACAATATTTCTTATTGTTGACATTGATTTCCTGGAAGAAACCAACTGCTTGTCATACCTGATCTTTTCCTAGCCGAGTTTCCTCTGGCCCTGACACCAGCCCTATTACTAGACAGATAAATACCCACACCAGGTTTATATAGCTGTCAAAAGGGGCAGGGGCAGAGGAAACTCGGGCTAACATTTTCCCTGTGTAACATATGGCTGATATCATTTATTATATTCGTGGGGTATTTACATGAAATAGGAAATAAGACAGTGTGATGTCACTGTAAAATAAATACCTACCGTTGTCCATTATCGTAAGAGGTGACTAATCTGGGACCCTCTAAAGAATTAGGGATTGGCCTCTAATTGGGGACATAAAAGCGTCTAAATTAAGTCGGCTGAACCCGTTGTAACATTTAGGATCTTCATGTTTCATTTCATCTCTAGACTAACACCGTCTTTGTTTCCTAACGCTTTTCTTAGCTATACCTCGCTTTTGGCCTTGGTGCCTAGCGTCCGTCCATGCCAGGAGAGCTATGGGCGCTGTTCCCTGACTGAGGCAATTTGAAGTCCTTACTGACTTCTCTCTGATTGATGAACTGGATTATACGTTTTCAGTATACTTTCACTGAATGGAATGCTGTGCTGGATGTCTTCCACGTGAACGTGGTAAGCTGGCACTCTATAGTCGGCATTTCATCCGCGTTATCGCAAGGAGACCAATACACCATCCGCGTTATCGCAAGGAGACCAATACACCATCCGCGTTATCGCAAGGAGACCAATACACCTATGCGGTGCATCCCTAGTTTATAGGATGCTGAGATTAATAAAGCAAACCCGAGAGGGCACACAATAGTCACAATTCAGCGGAGTCATTTTAACGTCTTGTCAACTCAAGATAACGAAAGAAACAGGTGAGCAAGACAGGCCAAGTGGACCTCTTGATTATAAATTAAGTCTAACGAAATTATTTCAAATCTTCGTTGAATTAGGAAACCGTCCTTCAAAAAGATCTTTTGAATCTTTTTATGTAAGTATTTCCTTGTATTGTATCAGGTAACAGGATTTGTCAAACGTTTGTCTATAGATAAGAGAATAAAGCCGTATTGGAATTCGACAGACCGAGAGATACGATCATATAGAAGTGCCGTTTGTTAGGACTAGGGCTAAAGCTACTGACAAATAATTTGTTACAATTGAAACGTCAATGTTATAATATGAACAAACACTTCAAACGTACAAAAGGAAGCGACATTTCCGGGATGATCACACTCGGCACTTACAATATGTCTGTTTTTGTTAACAAAAGGCCCATAGGGCATGTTATCACTAACTGTATGTATTTGCTATTTAGAAGAGGTTGCAAACGTTTTGACAGTATGAAACATAAGTAGCCGTCTATTACAACAATAGCACTTAATTAGGGCAACATTTAAAATTACAGAACCTAGTTTGATTTACTTTTCTACCTGGTGGTGCTTAAGAATATTAGTGAAATATTACAAATATCTTTCAGTCATTCAAAGGACAGAGTAGCCATCATGAATTCTGAATCAACCCATACAATTTTAACAGAAGAATATTTGTCAAGGCAATTTGTAAGCCATTTATAAAATCTCAAAATCAGTCAAAGTTTATAGCATGATAAAACCATTTTACAGCCCGTAGGATCCAAAGTTTGCAATCTTGGATTCTGAATCAACAGGCCCATACCATGACAATAATAATAAGTAATGGTCTTCAAAATATTGATAACTAATTGCAGTATTAGGTTCCACTCCTCAACCCCCACAGGGTTACCCACGTCTTTATTTATACATACCACTGATCGTAATTATGATCAATAAAACGTATCTAATTATGTCTTTCATCAGGAGATATGCACCAGCGGTTACTAAACATGGAATTAATTTTTATACATAACTTCACACAATGAAAGAGTTAACCTGTTTATTACTTGAGTTAAGACACAGATATGTATGTGCAAGCAAAGAACAAGTACTAAAACCTACTGCAAACATTTGGCGTATCAGGAGCTACTCACTCTATAACAAACCTACTAATAGTAACAAATTCTATCAAAAGATTTTAAAGGAAGCTAGACTCTGCGAAGTCACAGAGAAACTTGATAAAGAACGCGAGCTAGACTCCAAAGAAAACAAGAGAAGCAGCTAGACTCTGAACGACTTCAGAGAAGCGACTAGACTCCTAATATCCATGGAGAAGCTATAACACAGAGAAACTTGACAAAGAACGCGAGCTAGACTCCAAAGAAAACAAGAGAAGCAGCTAGACTCTGAAGGACTTCAGAGAAGCGGCTAGACTCCTAATATCCATGGAGAAGCTATAACACAGAGAAACTTGATAAAGAACGCGTGCTAGACTCCAAAGAAGACAAGAGAAGCAGCTAGACTCTGAACGACTTCAGAGAAGCGACTAGACTCCTAATATACATGGAGAAGCTATAACACAGAGAAACTTGATAAAGAACGCGTGCTAGACTCCAAAGAAGACAAGAGAAGCAGCTAGACTCTGAACGACTTCAGAGAAGCGACTAGACTCCTAATATCCATGGAGAAGCTATAAAAGACTATGAATTGGAAACGCTAGACTCCGAAGAAGGTAAGAGAAGTCACTAGACTCCGGAGGAATCCAGAGGAGCGACCAAACTCATAGCCACCCCAGAGAATATATCTGTTAGATTTACCATGAGAAAACTGGCTACAGATAAAGTGAAGTAATAATCTATTTAAGAGATTGGGGGTATAAATGAATTGATGTATGCCGATATGCCCACACGTGTGTGTCATGTGTGATGAGATATTTCAAAGGAAACAAACAACAAAATACACATATTACACAGTTTCTTCTTAGTTTTAACATCATTGTACCTTTAAACAACACTTATGAACTTACTTATAAAAAACAAATTACAAAAATCCTAAGAATCCCAAGCGGTTTGTCTTTCCTTTTCAGAGATCTATTTTCGGAACTTGAACTTTTTTAAAATTTTATGTATTTTTGGTGCGCAAAATATTAGAGTTAGCTTAGGGATTATCAGCCTCAAAAATTACCTGCGCAAATTACATGGGTTTTTACAGTAACTGACTTTCCCTGGCCCAGGGATTCTCCATACCAAATTAGGTTAAAATCCCTTCACTACTATTTAGGAGTAACATTTAAAGAATGACCACCCTTTTTTCATATTAAATCACATCCTTCTCCCCCAAGGGTGCCACACCCTTCATTTATTTAAACTTCTAATGCCCTTGGCACAGGGATGATAAATATCAAATAAAGCTAAATTTAACTTCGCACAAACTGAGTAAGTATATCAAATCTTATTTCCACTTCTTGACACCACACCTCAGCCTCAAGAGTCTACAGCATTCATTATTCAGGGATTGAATGGTCCTCACCCATGTCATGCCTAATACGTTTTTCAAATATGGATGTGACATAAAGTTGAGGTTCCTTTAATCCCTGACGAGGTGCTAAGCCTAAAAGCTTGGTTAAAGCATGACTGTTGATATTTATTTTATTCTTTTTTCGAGAAAGAACATTGTGATAGACATTGATTTGATGATAAAATGAAAAACAACAAATTACATGAACACATACTTTATTGAGTAATATGTAATCAAATAAATAATGAACAAAACAATAATCTTAACTATATAGGCTGCAGAAACACCCCAACTCATCACTTGTAGGATACTACACTGCTATAGTTTCAATGTTGGCCCCCAACTCGATACTTAATAACATAACATTCATTAGCATTACTGGTAGTGTGCACAGGTGTACGAGTGGAACTGTTATTTTTTAGGAAGTATTTCAATTAGAGATTGGCATCAACTAAAGTAAACATCTCCAGTGTTATGTTAAACATTTACTTTTTGTCATAAAAACCTAAATCTTCCTTTTTTAAGGCAATAATTGCAATTCAAGTTTATTTAAAAAAAAAAAAAATGCTTTCTATGGTTACGAGTTCCGTCTGGCTTCAAATGTCAGCCGGAAACCATAAAAGAATTTCTGTCATAATTTGAAAATGAAACCACATCATGATGAGTTCCAAATTGCTCAAACAGTTTGATGGAAAGGCCCAACCACCTTCAAATTGTTCTTTTAACATTTCAACTTGCGAGAAACATGTTCTTCTAAATTAGTATAAATCAATTTCTCATAAGAAAAGTAGTTAATTATTACACTAGTCAAATTATACATCAATGTGTATACTTGTTGTTGTTTTGTGGACACATAAGCAGATTTACATAACAGTACAATAGGATGGTTATATAATAATATATACCATTTCTTATGTGTGACAAGTCTAGGTGGTGTACTCGAAGTCAACTCAACTAGATAAATAAGTTACCAGAACTATAGGTTTAACACCAGTAAAACATGGCATGTAAATATGTTACAAGAACTTAACAGAACTAAAAACATTTTATATACTTACATACAGAAAGATATGTTAAACAAGAACACTTATAAGATAGGGATATACTTTCTACCGACATATACAGCAGTATACAGCAAACGAGCTAAACACAACCTGTTAATGTGAGGGTAGATATATTCTACATAATATGGTGGTACATTGTATATATAAGGCCGACGAGGTACAGACATGACAATGTTATATACTAGTTATACTAGGTACAGACATGACCATGTTATATGCTGGTTATACGAGGTCCAGACATGACAATGTTATAGACTGGATATACGAGGTACAGACATGATAATGTTATATACTGGTTAGACGAGGTACAGACATTACAATGTTATATACTAGTTATATGAGGTACAGACATGAAACTGTTATATACTGGTTAGACGAGGTACAGACATTACAATGTTATATACTAGTTATACGAGGTACATACATGACAATGTTATACACTAGTTATACGAGGTACAGCCATGACAATGTTATACACTAGTTATACGAGGTACATACATGACAATGTTATATCCTGGTTATACGAGGTCCAGACATGACAATGTCATATACTGGTTATACAGGAACAGACATGACAATGATATATACTGGTTATAAGAGGTACAGACATGATAATGTTATATACTGGTTGTACGAGGTACAGACATGAAACTGTTATATACTGGTTGTACGAGGTACAGACATTACAATGTTATATACTAGTTATATGAGGTACAGACATGATAATGTTATATACTGGGTATACGGGGTACAGACATGACAGTGTTATATACTAGTTATACGAGGTACATACATGACAATGTTATATAATAGTTATACGAGGTACATACATGACAATGTTATATGCTGGTTATACAGGTACAGACATGACCATGTTATATGCTGGTTATACGAGGTCCAGACATGACAATGTTCTATACTAGTTATACGAGGTACAGACATGACAATGTTATATACTGGTTATACAGGTACAGACATGACAATGTTATATACTGGTTATACCGAGTAGTTACATATTGCATAGATGGTTATAGCCTAACTTAACTGAGGTGCAATTTTAATGTTTGGCACAAAACACTCATTACATTTCTAACAGGTACAACATTATGTCACTAATAAACATTGTAATATATAACCCAGACAAAATTTTGCCAGTCATTGAATAAATCAATTTAATGGCTTTTATCCTAAATATACCGGATAATGACCTGGGTCAGTGTTTTGTGAGTCATTAAATTTATAATTTCAATGACCTTTCATAAGGAAGATGAAGTAGCCGTGTACATACAATTAATCAAATTTAAGATCTGAATTTTATTTAAAGTTTAAGACTTAGTCATGTCTCATGTTTAACAAGGAATAACAACACGTTTGCAAAATTAAAAAGTTGTTTCAACATTAAGTCTTCCAGTAAATATTCCAAAAACAAAACAGGCATTCAGACTTCTAAATTTCATTCATGGAAACTGTAATTCTTTTTTGAAAATTTTAACACTTGGATTAACAGCCATAGATATAATGCAAAACATCATCTGGATAAGATGTGAGACATGTCTTGGGTAAGATGTAAGATATCCCTAAGATAATATGTTAGATATTCTTAAGATAATATGTTAGATATCCCTAAGATAAGACGTGAGACATGCCTAAGATAAGATGTGGACATCCCTAAGATAAGATGTGAGATATGCCTAGGATAATGTGTAAGACATGCCTAAGATAAGATTTAAGATATCCATAAGATAAGACGTGAGACATGCCTAAGATAAGATGTGGACATCCCTAAGATAAGATGTGAAACATGCCTAAGATAAGCTGTGAGATATACCTAAGATACGATGTAAGACATCCCTAAGATAAAATGTAAGACATGCCTAAGATAAGATGAAAGACATGCCTACGATAAGATATCAGACATGCCTAAGATAAGATGTGAGACATTCCTAAGACAAGATGTAAGACATACCTAAGATAAGATGTAAGACATACCTAAGATAAGCTGTGAGACATGCCTAAGATAAGTAGTAAGACATGCCTATGATACGATGTATGACATGCCTAAGATAAGTAGTAAGACATGCCTACGATACGATGTATGACATGCCTAAGATAAGATGTGAGACATCCCTAAGATAAGCTGTGTTATATGCCAAGTATAAGATGTTAGATATCCCCAGGGATGTGTTCCTGATATCCCTAAGATAATATGTGAGACACGCCTAAGATAAGATATGAGACATTCCTAAGATAAGTAGTAAGACATGCCTACGATACGATGTATGACATGCCTCAGATAAGATGTGAGACATCCCTAAGATAAGTTGTGAGATATGCCTAAGATACGATGTAAGATATGCCTAAGATAAAATGTAAGACATGCCTAAGATAAGATGCAAGACATGCCTACGATAAGATATCAGACATGCCTAAGATAAGATGTGAGACATTCCTAAGACAAGATGTAAAACATACCTAAGATAAGCTGTGAGACATGCCTAAGATAAGTAGTAAGACATGCCTATGATACGATGTATGACATGCCTAAGATAAGTAGTAAGACATGCCTATGATATAATGTATGACATGCCTAAGATAAGATGTGAGACATCCCTAAGATAAGTAATAAGGCAGGCCTACGATATGATGTATGACATGCCTAAGATAAGATGTGAGACATCCCTAAGATAAGTAATGAGGCATGCCTACGATATGATGTATGACATGCCTAAGATAAGATGTGAGACATCCCTAAGATAAGTAATAAGACATGCCTACGATACGATGTATGACATGCCTCAGATAAGATGTGAGACATCCCTAAGATAAGTAATAAGACATGCCTACGATATGATGTATGACATGCCTAAGATAAGATGTGAGACATCCCTAAGATAAGCTGTGTTATATGCCAAGTATAAGATGTTAGATATCCCCAAGGATGTGTTCCTGGTATCCCTAAGATAATATGTGAGACACGCCTAAGATAAGATATGAGACATTCCTAAGATAAGTAGTAAGACATGCCTACAATACTATGTATGACATGCCTCAGATAAGATGTGAAACATCCCTAAGATAAGTAATAGGACATGCCTACGATATGGTGTATGACATGCCTAAGATAAGATGTGAGACATCCCTAAGATGAGCTGTGTTATATGCCAAGTATAAGATGTTAGATATCCCCAGGGATGTGGTCCTGATATCCCTAAGATAATATGTGAGACACGCCTAAGATAAGATATGAGACATGTGGACATCCCTAAGATAAGATGTGAGACATTCCTAAGATAAGTAGTAAGACATGCCTACGATACGATGTATGACATGCCTAAGTTAAGATGTGAGACATCATTAAGATAAGATGTAAGACATCCCTAAGATAATATGTAACACATCCCTAAGATAAGCTGCGAGACATCCCATTTGATAAGATTTAAGACATGCCCGAGATAAGAAGACATGCCTAGAATATTATCAATAACATGCCCTTATGCCTTACTTAATAAGATGTGAGACATGATAAGCATTTGCCCACCTGTCCTTGTTAAGGGTTCTCTCTACCAATACCAGAATTAACCCCTCAATATTAGTCCATACTAAACCAGGTCAATCATTGACAAGCAAGCGTAACACTGTGTTACAGTGTTACGATTATATAGGGCAAAGAAGTAATTCCAACAGTGTGGACAAGTTTAGGTTGTCAAATTTCCGGAGCGATCCGCTCCTTTATCAAGACACAGTGTTACGATTATACATATATCCCTCTACATATATTCACTAAGGCTATTTGAATAAATTGACATGAACATTACGACCACTTAAAACGAGATAAATTTTATAATTAGTGTGGATTGTACATGCAATTTCAGCTTTTGATGTAAATAATCAACAAAATGTTTGCATAAAATAATGACTGGTTGCATTAAAACACATATCCAGATATATTCAATCACATGGCAAAATGTAACGTCAACAGGAAATAAGATACTGTGAACACAATCAAAAGACCTTTTGAATTGTGATATAGCAAGAAATCCATAAAAAGTATAAATGGATGTATAGGTGAACAACCATGGTTTATGTCCCCTCAACACCTTCACATTCTTACATTCGTTACATAATCAGTGTCAAAAAAACACGACCACATTTCGTAAATTACCTAAAATATCAAACAAATTTATAATGGAATTGCTTCCATATACAAACACTTAATCAACAAACGTATTCATCATGTGCTTCTAATTAATATTGCAAAATTGAATTGAATATTTCTTGCATTGTCCAAGATAAAAAAGATCCCAAGATCTGATAAATATTATTTTTTATCAATGCTTACACATTAAAATAGAAGCTTTTATAAAATGCTTGCTTTGAACCAAATCTTCATATGAAAATATTTTCTCAAAAGTTACAGTTCACCAACAATTTTAGAAAAATGATATGGTAAAAATAAAATATTTCTCACAGGTACATAAAAGTGTACAAACTCTGTAATGTGCTGCTGTCTCAATAACCGAGAGATTTCAGATTTCAGGAAACAAACTTGGAACATTTGATTTTTACAAAATATCATACATTTGTTAGTTCATGGTTAATGTAGTTTACCAGTGCAAGGGAGATAATTCAGATGCTAGCTGAAGCGATAGAAAGAAAAAAAGCATTATCATATATAAAATGCAGGTTTTTAAGAAGACAGTATCCACTGTATACAGATATGAAATGCAAGGAGAGTAGCAGTGTTTGAAAATGAACAGATAAATAAAAAGCATGTGATTAGTGAAAAGTTTAAATGATATAAATAATTCAAATTTTCTCTTATATAAAAAAAATACAATTTTGTGCAAAACTGATAGGAGAATTTATTAGATATTGTTATCTATTCAAATTTCCTGAGCATTTGCTGCAAGTACAGTATTGGCAACATAGACGATATTGTTCATACACAAAAAAAAAATCATGAAATCAATGATGCGATTTTTAATATTCACAACATCATTATTCTGTCAGTGTGCATGCTCACCCTGTATAGTCCCACCCAATGTATGGTCTCCTACCAGGATATCATGTCTAGTAATCATAAATTTATCTACATCTATCAAATTTGATACAAACGTGTACCCATTCAGAAGTCCTCTGCTGGAAAGGCATGACTTGCCCTTTGCTGCGACCTTGACCTTGAAGGTACTAACTGGGATTAGTATGTGACAAACATTTCAGCAACGATGCATCCATCTTGAATATTCACTGAAAACATGACCAACTATTCAAAATTTATTGCCCGCCAAAAAAGCATTAATATTTGACCTTTGACATATTTTGTGCCTTTGACCTTTATAATACTGGCCTGTCAGTGGTACACGCATACACACACACTGTGGCAAGGTTATACTAAGTATACAAAATTTCATCAAAACATCTGTAGCCAATTTGAAGTTATGGACCAGATAAAAATTTAATTACAAAATACAAACTACCGACATTCCACTTATAATTGAGTC
Source organism: Mizuhopecten yessoensis (assembly GCF_002113885.1). Classification (NCBI taxonomy): domain Eukaryota; kingdom Metazoa; phylum Mollusca; class Bivalvia; order Pectinida; family Pectinidae; genus Mizuhopecten; species Mizuhopecten yessoensis. Next base: position 981,285 of record NW_018408845.1, on the reverse strand, counting down.
CTTGACCTTTAGTTAAGGGTCATAAGTTGTACGAGACACTGTCTTCTACCAAGACATATGTGTACCAAGTGGGACCATAATAAATATCTGTAGCCAATCAGAAGTTATGGTCCAGACAATACTAGGACGGATAGACAGACAGACAGACCTACATCAAGCAGCCCTCTAGTTTCTCCTATTTCACTGGTAGGGAGCCCCCCAGTTTTACTGGTGGAGGACTAATAAAGACCTACAATAAAAGATACTCAGTTTCATTTTGATAAGGAGTATTGAAACGTACCTATAATTGGTTACACAGGGCAGATCCAGATACAGTATGTTGTGAGGATTTCCAGATACTTCATATTTTCACTTTTTTCTTTACGCAGTTATTCAGAATGCCCTAATCTCAGGTAAATCATCAGCATCACCCAAACTCCTGCTAAATAGTACTCTTAACTTGACGATGTCAATTACATCGTCTCTTATTTCAGGTGTTTTTAACACAGATAACGATAACATGAAGACCACTACGATAGGGTGGTCTCTTAACACAGGTGGTCTCTTGGGCTGGTCTGTCCGATCAATAGGTCTGTCATACGGACCAAGAGACAAAATGTGTAAGTCTATTTTCTGTGACCTTGAGACAGCTGAAGACAGTATATACACTTGTCACCTGTGGCTTTAGACAGTGCATATACCTGTCATCTTTGACCTTGAAACACAGTGTGCATGTACATCATCAGTGACCTTGAAACACAGATCATGACTGTCACTTGTGACCTTGAGACACAGTGTATTTTATAAGCCTACCATCTGTGAAGTTGAGACACTGAGTTTACATGTAGGTCCATCATTTATGACCTTGAAGCATCTTAGACAGCCTGCCATCTGTGACCTTAAGAAGCAATGTATATGTCTTGAGTGAGATGGAGATACATGTATGTATAACTCAGCCATGACTTTTCACTACCTATAATAAACATTCCATAACCTCAACACTGAGTTAATTCTATGATAATAATAATTTCAGGTTCTTATAATTTATACCGCTTTATCACAACCTAGTTCGTAAGGTCGTCTCAAAGCGGATCACAAACTATTATCTGTGGTTATAGGGCCTTACAACCAGTCAGTATCTTTCTCAACTCCCTGGGGAGCATACAGCCGGTACTGCCATTTAGGCGCTCTCAGCTAGCATTCTACAATTCTAGCACTGCCCAACCACATACTCATTTACAGCTGAGTAGACTGGAGCCAGCGGAGCAAAGTATCTTGCTCAAAGATACAACACAGTACTGTGCAGCGACTCAAACCAGCAACCCTTTGGTCACGAGCCCGGCATCCAACCACTAAACCACCGTGCCTCCTGGCAGCTCCTATCACAAATGATACTGAGTGAACACTTTACTAATTGAGACTGGCGAAACATTTTACCACAGTATGAGACGGAACAATACAGTACTGTAGTAATGGAACTAACACCTAGTGCATTCTCAAGCAAGACAATCGGGTATTTTTTATTCAAACAGGCATTTAAATTATAAACACTAATAAATTCCTTTTAAAAAATGCATCCTTTAACAAAAAGTTATCAAAAGATTTATTGCTTTTTGATTTTTTTCTGATAAAAATCTATTATTGATATTTTTTTACTTAAATTTTATGTATATAATATCTAAATATGTATGGATGTAGTTAAGCTGCCAACTAAGTCTGGCAGGGTAAAATGACTTATGAATTAATTATAGATTTCTTATTTGAAATATGGTAAATATTATGATGGGATTCTTCAATTTATAATAAACAGCAGTTAATTTTCAAAACCCAATTTCCTTAAACTGAAGTGTGAACTATACGTATTTAGAAGGTTAAATATGCTATTATGGTCTATATACTTGGACATGGGTGTTTGTATAATATAATTTCTATACCTCTAAAATTTGATTGCAATCTACTAGGTTGAATAATATTAAAACTACAAAGTATCTAATAGATGTATTTGATTTTCTTTCGTTATCTTTCTCAAAACACTACCAGTGACTGAGCTTTAACTAGTTTCATCATTACCATCATCATTATTCCACAACGAAACATCACTGGAGAAATCCTGACAATGGCGTCACGACAATTTCTTTTGTATTGCATCTTTTTCTGCATATTTACTGTAGCCAGTTTTTTTGCTCTTATCCTCTTTACGGGAATCTGTAGGAGGTGATTTGTCACGAGGATCTGGCTTGTAGGCATTGGGAGGTAAGGGATAGAGGCCGTCATCCTTGTCTTTTGGGTCATCGTATAATACAAACTTCTTGAAAGCTGTAAGCAGCGCCCGACATTCCATCTCATCATTATATGGACTTGGGTCATACTTTTCCTTAATTCTCTTCCGCTCCTAAAGAAAATCAGAGCAAAAGAGTACATTTTACTTCTTAACTAAGCTAATTAAAATATCAGGTATTTATTCAGGTAGGTGGAAACAAGGGATTTATATTTGTTAACACTTCTTCTATAAATCAAATAACTTAAGTAGTTGGTAGCACAAAAATTAATATTTATGCAAAGTGAAAAAAAGAGGCCCAACAGGGCCTGTATCGCTCACCTGAATATTTAAGCAGTCATAGCAAAATATTCTCATTAAATATTATATTGCACTAAAAATATTTCCCTCACAAACATAGTTGGATCCATCTGCTGAAACTACCAGCAAAATATTATTATAAGATTCTATGCTTTTTTATTCTTCTTCAGAAGTTGCTTGACATATTTTTCCATGTGACCTTGTAAGTAGGTCAATGTCATTTTCCTTCTCAATTGGTTAGCTCTATTACAAAATGCTACCAGCCAAATCTTATGAATCCATTCCTTTTAGTTCTTGAGAACAAATCCTTTAAAATGTTGTTGACCTCCGTCACCTCTAAAGTAGGTTGAGGTCATTTTCATTCGTAAACATTGGTGAGCTCTATCCCAGGAAGTCACCAGCCAAATATTATAATTTTATGAATTTTAATTCTTCAGAAGAAGTAGTTAGAACTGTTTGACATATTTGAATGCTGTGACCTTGAAAGCAAGTCAAGGTCATTTTCATTCGCAAACTTTGTTTGGCTCTTACCCAGGAAATAACCAGCCAAATATTAAGGTTCTATACCTTCCAGTTCGTCAGAAGAAGTTGTTCTAAGCGTTAGATATATCTGACTCCTGTGACCTTGAAAGTAGGTCAAGGTCATTTTCATTCTAAAACTGTGTTGGGCTCTTTCCCAGAAAGCTACAAGCCAAATATTTAGGTTCTATAACTTTCAGTCCTTCAGAAGAAGTCGTTTTAATGATTAGATATGAATTTGACACATTTGACCCCTGTGACCTTGAAAGAAGATCAAGGTCATTTTTATCCTCAAACTTTGCCGGCTCTATTCCAGAAAGAGCCATCAATCAAATATAAAGATGCTATACCATTTAGTTCTTCAGAAGAAGTCGTTTGAAGCATTTGACATATTTGACCCCTGTGACCTTAAAAGTAGGTCAAACTAATTTTCATTCTCAAACTTTGTTAAGCTCTATCCCAGGAAGCCACCAGCGAAATATAAAGATTCTATACCTTTTAGTTCTTCAGAAGAAGTCGTTTGAAGTGTTTGACACATTTTACCCCTGTGACCTTAAAAGTAGGTCAAGGTCATTTTCGTTCTCAAACATTGTCGGGCTCCTACCAACAAAGCTTTCAATCAAATATCATGACTCTAGGCCTGTTCATTCTTCAGAAGAAGTTAACGGACGATGACGGACGGAGGACGTCGCACCATGACATAAGCTCACTTGCCCTTCGGCTAATGATATGGTAGGAGAAGTAGTGTTTTCACTACTTATAAACTGTCAGGTTGTCTTACCTGATAATCTGTTTCATTGTTAAACTGTCATGTTAACATTGATGACAATGGCTCATCATTTTAAATTAAAAATCTTCAAAATTGAAAACATTGAAAAATCTCTATAGTTATCTAATAATAGAGATTTTGCAATGTTTTCAATTTCAAATACAACCGGTACCATAACATTGATGTCACTAGCCCTTCCTCAAATATACAGTTGAACCTCGTTATCTCGAACCTGTTTAATTCAAAGCCCCCATTTATCTCGAAGTATTTCTTTGGTCCTGGCCAAAGCTCTTCTTTATCTTAGTAAATAAAGCTCTGATAATTCGAACCCTGAAAACTCGAAAAACTTGGATACCTTGAAGTAAGATATTGGTATCAACAGCGTAAATCCAACATCAACACATCGTCTACTTCATGGTATTTGAGTTTCATTTTGTCACTTATTAATTATTTGATACAAATAAAATTCAAAACTACAGCATCTCACCATTCCGTGTTTATGAGCATCTTTCGTGAGTTGACTAGCATGAAATCGGAAAAAAAGTTTTACGATAAAGCTTTAGAGTGTTAAGTGTGCGGACTGTCAAAACCACGATGTTCACAACAAAAAACAAATTTCATCAATCGATGTTGATCAACAGTATTCTGTACTTACTGCAAGTTTAATGATTTGTACACCACAAACAGACCACAGTCAAAACCGGAAAATTGGTCACAACACGCGGTCCACAGTTAAAATTACAACCTAGGACAGCTTCACTTATGGCTTTGAAAGTCGATCAAAAGATTTTAAGAACAATACAATAATTGCTGTTGATTACATCGAGTTGAGGAGGTGTCAGGTGTCACATTTGGTTTTAATGAATCAATGTGTTACATGTACGATAGAATCTGTTCGTGTGTGTTTTTATTTAAAGAATCAACTATGCATAACATTACGCTCTATTACAGTGATTTGAGACTTCATTTTCGCATTGTATAGTACGAAGTCGGAAACAGCGGAATAGTTCTATTTTTAATGTAACACTTCAGAGGTAAAACTTGACGGACCAAATGCAGATCTGGAAAGACTTTTCCAAGACACTTAATCACTAGGCCCGTCCATATTTAATAACAACTCACAATAACCGTTTTGATCGCGTTAAAAGAAAGTACGTTTTACGTCCTAAAAAACTTATACAGGTATTCATTGTAAAATTACAAACCTGTATTTGTTATATTGAATATGTATACCATTCATCGATTGATTACAAGCATTGGCTATCAATAAAATCAATAACTGCTAGTGCTATGTCAAAACAGCAAATTTCATACCAAATATATGAACCTACATAACTTGAATACTCGGATAACTCGAAGTTTTCCCACGACCACGTTGACTTCGAGATAACGAAGTTCGACTGTATTTACAGTTGAAGAAATTTTTGAACTCTCTGGAGATTAACGGTAATAATTTTATCAAAACATTTTGTACTGGTACAGTTTTAAAATATATCGGTACTATATGACAATTTTCTTTGGCTCAAGTAGACTTACCTTTTCCACCAGGTCTGATTCAAATTGTTGTAGCTGTCGCTGGAAACCGAAATTAGGATTGGCACAGCTACGTGCTCCTCGTATGGCATTTACAGCGTCTCTCCAGCCGAGACTAGTGACCGTCATGATGTAGGCAGCTGTGACTGTGACACTTCTGGACACCCCAGCAATACTGACCACAGCAGCACAAGATGTATTTCGTTAAAAATATATAGTACTATAGGTGTAGTACACCATACTTGCCAACATTTTGGAATTTCCATGGGAGAGATTACGCTTGCTCAGAATTAAAAGCATAAATAAAATGTGTGTTTGTTCACCCCAGGTAAAAAATGCCACTTTGTAATGACATCTTTGCAGTTGTTCTTTCAGATGTAATCATCAGAACTTAGAAAATAGGACTACTTCAGCAAATTCACTGGTTAAAAATGCTCAGTTTTAGGGCCCAAAATCGGGAGTCTCCTTCCAAAATAGAGAGAGTTGGCAAGTATGATAACACATATTTAACAAAACAAATACATGGACTAAAATCTACTGTCACCCTTCTGAATAGTATTTCCTGTTTTTCATTGGTCAATCATGTTTTTGTATGCCTGTATGTCCCTGCATGGACAGTAGGTAACTGTTTCATTATCTACTATCATGTGCATGTGGTCAAAGGGAGGTAACTCACTGCTCAGCCTAACCTACAAGATTCATTTCACATACCGGTGGTACCAAATAGAAATCTTACATACACTGTATTATAAATGTTTCAAAGGTATCTACTGAATTCATATCTGTCAAAAAATAAATTTTACAATTTGGCTCAGGTAAAATGAACCTGTATCCCCACGGAACAATGTAGATAACCTATATTATCTACTAGTTTATTATAATGTTATCTATTTTATCTGCCAGTGGATTATGATGTAACCTGTAGTACCAATAAGTGGACCAATATGTAACTTCTATTATCTACCAGTGGATTATTTTGTAACCTAAAGTACCTACCAATGGACTATGACGTTGCCACCTTTGAGCCGTGCCTCGTGGATGAAATCTATACACTGCGGGAAAAACTTGGTGAGGGTCTGTTCGGGAGTGTCACTGGCTACAATACACAGATACTCCTTGTCCTGTGTAACATATCATCAAAACATGATTTGAAAATAAATAAATACAATCCTCATAAATCTGAAGTCACAAGCCATTCATTTCGATGTACTACTACTACTTTCAAGACATTTGTGATGTTTTTCAGAGTTTAGGGAGTTCACAAGTGCCTACACATATCTGTTTACATCAATCAACTTTCACTAATCTACCTCAGATGGAGATATCCCACGTCATACCCCATGTTATCTTGTCCGATCTGTCTTGTACCTTTACGTGACATTTCGCAGAATTTTTACACTGCGATGAATTCATCCCCGCTTTAACGGCTTGAAATTGACAATCTGCATTATAAATATTCTGTTTTGTCGTATTGTTTTGATGTTGTTAGATATCTGATGTTCTAGATAAAATATAATCTACACTGTATTATACATTGTCTTCTATGTAAGGACAGACTACATTTTTACATGGAATCATTCAAATTTAGCTTTAGTAGTGTAGAGGCCATTTGTACTGGAGATACTTGCAGTCTTCAGCAAAGTTGAATAGGGGTTTTTTTTCCGAAAAGGTGTGAGAAACAAAGTGTCGGGCTAAGATTCTGTAACATCCCAATAATGTATCAGAATCTTAGCTGTCGACTGAGATAACCCCATCTTGCTTACTTACAGGGAATATATTTTATCAATCAGTGACCTCCACGCTCCTCTCTGGTTTCAGAGGATGACTCTTATGAATAATGTTTTAGATTCGCCAACTCCCATTCCTGTTTCTATATCTAGACAAAGCATGAACTAAAACAGGAAGTCAAAAAAATTGTTCATAAATAACAAACCTCCAGGATCTTTTTGGCATTATCATGTATAGACAGAATGTGTGTGATTTTGTACTTTTCCAGCTGCTCAGGATCCTTAGAATCCCGGAAGTTTCCGACATAAAGTCCAGGAATTATCTGTAACAGACAGGTAAACAATGACAAAATTTGGATGATAATGTAATAAAGGACTATTATAATATAGTATTACAAAAAATACCTGTACTGTGTATTCCTGTCTTGTAGACTTACACTGAATACTCAATGAACATTTTAAAGCAGAATGTTTGCCTCACCAATACCAAATTCACTAATTTCTTGGATGTTAATTTGTCCTTGTATGTTATTTTTAATGTCATAGTTAACATTTTTACACTTTTATGACAATTATTCTTGTTTTCCTGGAGTGGCTTGGCAAAAGTAACAAAATGGAATAAGACTTGCGAAATTCCATTTAATATTCATTAATCTAATCACCAAAACGATAAGTGATATTTTAAATAGGGGACTACGGAACAGTACCTATCATGAGGCACTGATAGCGAACAAATAAAACAATTATGCCCGACACATTTAAGTTACATTTACTATAGTTTCAATATGACTGACATAGAACATGATCTATGAAACGACAGTTTATAAAAAGCTGATCATTTTGTTTGACGCATTGCGTTTTTAATTTGAACATATGCTTACCTTATTCATTCCATTGCCCATTTTGTTATGACAATGCCGTATCAATCGACTGGAATGTCCTCTTTTACTGTCTGTTAACAAGATATGAGTATCTTAGACCATACCACAATCTACATGACGATGGAAACAGGAATCTTTCTGGAGAATTTGCCGACTGTCAGATACCGGAAGTAATCCAAGAGAAGAATGGGATAGCACTAATGGACGGATATTTTTCTTAAAAATGCTCCAATATCATGAAATTTCATAGAATTTCCGCTGGTTCCTTTTAATCAAGCACACGTTTCAAATACTAATTCTTATGTTAAATTTTCAACAAATTGAAGTTACTTTTCTAGATTATTTAAGTCCATTTACAGAACCAAAATATTTATAACCGGAGTTAGCGTAACTCCTGACGACACCTCAACCCGGATAAACCCCAAACGTTAACTTGGCTTAGGGTACATTCGCGTTACCGGTTGAAACGGTTGAACCGGTTGAACCTGTAAAGAAAACGACAGGTACAGATTTGGACCGAGGCTGACCTCAGGAAAATTTGGCACGTGTAGATTGAGGGGTTCAGACGTACCTGGCCGAAACTAAACTGCTGAATATTGCTAGTTTGCGTTATTTCTTTCTAAAACAATGTCAAGCCACATGTAGTTTTTAAGATACGTTATGTAATTTAGTGGACGCGTGAGAGAAGGGCATAATATTCTTGATACATTGTTTTTTATTCTCCGAAACTGTGGATTTTTAGCTCTGCTTATAGAACGGTCCAAGTGTGTTCGTTTATCGTGGAAAATTTCTGCGCCACACGTACCGTTTCAACCGGTAACGCGAATGTAGCCTAAATACCAACTTTCAAAATTGGACTAGCAGATCATGCAGGGTCTTATTTATCAAATCATTTATGAATAGCTTACTATAATAAACGATTCTACGATATTTTAACATTACACTCATTAAACCGCATGGAAACGCTGTTGACAAACTTACTACTGTAAACGAAAGGCTGTTAACCACTACAGGTGCCGAGTTTTATAATTCAGGGTGCAAAGCACCTCAGTGTGGTTACCACAGGTCAAATGCAAGCCTGAAGAACTCTAATGAAGAAGGTTTTTTTTGGGTTTTTTTTTCACATTTGACCCATGTGATCAAGTAAGACCATCTTATGGTAGTAATAGGTCAAAGTTACTTATTCTTACTTATTCTCAAACATGCAAGCAGCTACCAACAGTAAGGTATTGATTCGACAAGCAGGGCGCAATTAAGGAAATAATAAAGATCCCAAATGTTGTACAGAATGGGTGTAGCATTTTTTTTAACGTTTTATGTCCTCAGGTAAAGGGCACAGAAACAAATCCGAAATTCCCAGATTAGTTGCCTCTTCCAACATGCTGTGGGTAAAAGCAGGTACATGTTTAGGCCTATTCTTTTCTCAGGGCCCAACCTGAAGGGATGATTTGGATGAATGGAGAACGTCAATGGGAAGGGCATTGTTCATAGAGAGTGACTGATGACCATCTGTGGAGGTGTTGTGGTGTTATAGATTATTACGAGAAACAACCGATATTGCGCAGAAAGGAGGGGGAAATGACTGTAACACAGGTATTAGGCCTCGTCTGGCAATACACGGATAAAATGTGACCCAACCATATATTTAAAATAACCTGTTACCTAGAGATCGTCTTAATTAGCATACTCATTCCTATTGTACATTTCATTATTAACTGACCGAGAGTTAATAACACTCACGCACACCAAATTCTGTAAGACTGATAAAAAACAAAACCCACTGTATTCATTAAGTACACAAAACGCATTTAAAACGTTGTGCCATTGGGCCTGTATATAGTCGGTGTAAACTGGAAACTGAGATTGTTTAAATAACCATGTTTAGTAAGATTGCAATGCAACGATATTTTACACTAGTGGCTTTTTTTCTTATGATTTTATAGACTGGTGTGGATTTTCGGTATTGATCGATATACTGTATTTGAAATATACCCTCATGCCAAAATCCACCAACTAACCATACATAAATGTACATAGTAATGATGTAACTAAGTAATAACGCACATCTAAACATAAATAGTGGAACCTTATACCACTGATCGGAGTACCGTACTGAAATAGCATGCCGAAAGCACCAAGCAAAATAGTCCAACAGTCACATTACACTGACTGTAGCCATGATCCTAAACACTAAACGGAACACTAGTTCAGTGCTTTGATATATCCAAGCCTTGGGACCGAAACCCATTGCTTTACTTACAGAAGCGAACGTTCATTATCAAGGCCAGATGTGAGGTATTGCCAAGCAGGACGCACGGTTTTAGGATGTTAAGAGAAAATATAGAGATTCCAAATGTTGCAATAGACGCAGCAGATTATGGCCGCGTTTCTGTCATAGTTACAACATGCAGCTGTCTCTTACAACGTACAGTGTGTAAAACATGTATACAGGCCTTTATTCTTACCTCAATGTCGGACCTACAGTGGGTAAAAAATGTATACAGGCCTTTGTTCTTACCTCAATGTACGACCTACAGTGGGTAAAAAATGTATACAGGCCTTTATTCTTACCTCAATGTCCGACCTACAGTGAGTAATCATGTATACAGGACTTTATTCTTACCTCAATGTCCGACCTACAGTGTGTAAAACATGTATACAGGCCTTTATTCTTACCTCAATGTCCGACCTACAGTGGGTAAAACATGTATACAGGACTTTATTCTTTTATTAATGCCTGACCTACAGGGATGATCTGGAGGGGGAGAACGTCATTGGGAAGGACAGCGTTCATAGAGAGTGACTGACATCTGTCTGTGGAGATGTGGGGTGTTATTAATTATTACGAGAAACAAACTATTCATTGCATAGACAGACATAGATAGGTATCTACCTGGATTCGGTCTGTGTTAGACGGCCCGGTGGTCCATGATTTGTTTAGATTGCACCTTCTCCTCAAAGTTTTATCTAAATATTGTTATAGTTGGTAGTTTATAACACTTACATCGTTCATTTTACATGTTATACATGTTCCTTACTTTATTATTTACAGTTTAGGGAGGGTTCCTCATTCATTTTCCCCCTCACTTCACTTTTCTTGTAAGTTTGCCCACACGCAGGTTTGTAGTAAGCTTCATTGTAAGTCTCTCTAATGCCTAGTCAACCTGCTTTTGGATTGGTTAATTGTGTCACTGTTAATAAATTCCTCTGGTAAGATGTTTTAGTCGTTAATTTCTCTCACGTTGGAAAAAAATGGTTCTAATGTAGTCTACACGTAATTGCATATGATTAATCTCGGTCATTTCAGTTCCATATATTGATAATTAATATATACGACCGTACTGGCATGACACGGTGGGACACTGGACTTTTATTACACGAAGAGATATATATTTGCTGAAACTCACAATTCACCCCTAGTTGGATAAACACAGACCCAACCACACATATCTAAAATAACCTGTTACCGAGAGATCGCCTTTAAGCGAGCCGCTTTTTTCATTTTGCATCGAATTTTCACCTGATCCAAAGTATAAAACACTCATGTACACCGAAATACTGAAAGTTCGGTGAAAGGGCACTATCTCTTACGTACACGACGCGTTATTTAATCGCCTCTAATTGACTCATTCATATTCGGTGTAAAATGTAATCAAATCCTGCTGAAATAACAGTGTATTAGTAAAACTTTGACTAACAGACCTACACCCGTACACACAATACATTATATATAGTAACCTATGTCAATACTCATTTATATATTACGCATATCAAAACAACGGGATTATTAATTGTAACTTATACCGATCGGATCATACCGACACACATAATTTCACATTGAAGAATGACTTCTGATTGCTTTATGGACTTAAACTCGTTTATGAGTATAATAAAATTATCGGCATCAGTTTTTAAAGGAGTATTCACGGAAAAGTGATTGTTTAAATACAATATTTAGTGATCTATTAAAGGTAAGTTATAGTTCAACAGTTATGATCATTTCCCAAGATCGACAAGTTAAAAGCCAAGACCGGCCCTGTCAAATGCATTTAAAGTATAATTGATTTAAAACATAATGGAATACATTTAATTTGTATCAGTTCAGATAATATATATAGAACATTAATACTTTAGTCTGTCTATATGTTTTGTAGTACAAGTTACAACAATAAACAATGACGAACCATACCTTTTGTAGACGACAGTGTCTAAATCTTGATTAAACGCTATTGCGGAAGTTAAAGCAAAACTTGAACAAGGAAACCTACACACCAACCTTTCCCTTGGTAAATAATCGTTTGAATTAAGGAATATATCGCCGTTGATTGATTGATTGATTGGTTTTACGTCCGCTTCACTACCGAGTAGTTCGGTTATCTTGCAGACTAACATATATCGCCGTGTACAATCTTAAATCTTAAGTATGGCACATACCTGTAGCAGTGTTATTATTAATTTTTTAGTAATGATATCATTTATTTCCGTAACCCGAGTGTCGAAGAAGATCCCTTCCGATCAGACAAATATCTATGACGGTGTGATATTAAGTCGAGTTTTGACGAAAACAGCGAGATGACATACGAGTTTGATATTACAAAGATTAATACAAACGGCGGAAAGCACAATTTTTGGAGAATGTTTGCAACGCAATACAGAAATGATCTATATATAACGGGCAGTCTCTTGCATAGGTATTTATTTTAAACTTTATATGTCATTGATTACACATGTGACATATACGTGGACCTAAAATTATACCTGTAGTACTATCTGTAGTTAAATCGAAACTACTGCAATGTAACGATGTCCAGTTCATGGGTTTCCCATATACGTACACTTTGATATGTATTTCATTTTGTCACAAGTATTATTTACTTCTGTCACAAAGCGATCAATCAATTTTTAACATTTTTAAGAAAGGCGTTCCTTTTTAAGTTTCTCCCAAATTATTTTTTCATTTCATTGACAAGATGTGAATTTCTATTTATTTATCACAGCAACAAGAAGTTGTGCTTGTGCAGATAATCTGTATTTCAGGTGATTTCAGTGATTCTTGGCCGAGACTAAATGGCTGACTATCGCTGGCTAACGACATTTCTACATAATATAAACGTAGATTCATTTATAATGTTTGGGTTATGATATAAAATTAAGATTACGGGAGCGATATTTATTTTGGTTTATTTCTATTTATTTGACAGAAATCACTGAAAAGGAACATATAGAGCTGTACCTAATAGGCCAGTCCACTTCCAGTCCAAGTGTTTGAGTCTACTTTGCCGAACAGACCGAAAATATAGTATGTAACTTGGAAAAATATAGAACCAGTTACCAATGATTTGCAGAATGATTTTTTTTCCGCTATAAATTATTTCCATTGGTCCTTGTTATTCTCTTTAGTCGTTATTAAAAACGAGCGCTGGATTAATGTATACTCCGTCTAAAAGGAAACTAGTGAGGTATATGTGCCTTTATGTTTAATGTCGTTATGTTTTAAGTGATACTGTTGTCTTTCATATCGTCTTTGGCTTCCATATTTTACGCTATGGTATGTAATCTGGTATTTTTGTGGTCTACGGAGAAAGACAAAGATGTTATGATATTTGTTTTAAAATAAATAAGACTATCAAATACTAAAATGTAGTTATGTTAGTATACTTTTATACCATTTTGTTTGACATTGTCTAAAAGGGTAAAGACATTATTACTATTTACATTTCTTTATAAAAGAAAATGTTACACTTTTAAAGTTTATTTGTGGTGTCCTCCACCTTTTAATTCACTAACGATAGAGAAGTATTTGAATGGCCAAGTTTAAGATGTGCACATAGGCCATAACTCGGTGTAAAACAAAAGGAAAGAGGAAACTTTTCGTTTGATAATTACCTTAAACAACCCCCTGACTTAATACTCCGTTTTATATAAACAATCTTTTTATATATGCCTGTTTAATTCACACATGTTTTCATAAACAGAAATGGTATTATTTTGGTGGGAATATCTGTGCTAAGGTAATAACTCTCACAATCAATTATGTGTTATGATTGTTGAAGCAATGTTCACCATTTGTAGGTACCCACTTGTTATTTGTTTGTTTTTGGTGGTGTTTTTTTTAAAATTTAAATTGATGTTGTTAAATGTGTACAGTCTGTACACGGACAATGATATTCATTACGTTATGCGTTGGAGCCATATATAAACAACACGAACACTGGCAATGATATCATTACGTTATGCGTTGGAGTCATATATAAACAACACGAACACTGACAATGATATCATTAAGTTATGCGTTGGAGTCATATAAACAACACGAACACGGACAATGATATCATTAAATTATGCGTCGGAGTCATATAAACAACACGAACACTGACAATGATATCATTACGTTATGCGTTGAGTCATATAAACAACACGAACACTGACAATAATATCATTACGTTATGCGTTGGAGCCATATATACACAACACGAACACTGACAATGATATCATTATGTTATGCGTTGGAGTCATATAAACAACGCGAACACTGACAATGACATCATTAAGTTATGCGTTGGAGCCATATATAAACAACACGAACACGGACAATGTTATCACTAAGTTATGCGTTGGAGCCATATATCAACAACACGAACACTGACAATGATATCATTACGTTATGCGTTGGAGCCATATATAAACAACACGAACACGGACAATGATATCATTACGTTATGCGTTGGAGCCATATAAACAACACGAACACTGACAATGATATCATTAAGTTATGCTTTGGAGTCATATAAACAACACGAACACTGAGAATGATATCATTAAGTTATGCGTTGGAGCCATATAAACAACACGAACACTGACAATGATATCATTAAGTTATGCGTTGGAGCCATATAAACAACACGAACACGGACAATGATATCATTACGTTATGCGTTGGAGTCATATAAACAACACGAACACTGACAATGATATCATTAAGTTATGCGTTGGAGTCATATAAACAACACGAACACTGAGAATGATATCATTAAGTTATGCGTTGGAGCCATATAAACAACAAGAAAACTAAGTTTTTGCATGCATATTCACACATTTAAGATTGTAATTCCATTGCATACATGTTTTACTCAAGACGATCCCGTTTTATTTACCTAATACGGTGAATACTATCAACGAGCAGCTAGACTGACAACAGACACTTTTACTTTTGTCTTAAGTTTTACACTTTAAAACATGAAATTTTATAATCAGTTTATAGAATGATCTCGTTCTATATTAAGACATCGATACTTCCTGTTTCGATTGGCCTTTTATTCCAATGCCATCATATAAGTATTCAAATATAACATTTGGACATCCGTTATATGTTTCAATTTTCTATGCGCAGATTTCGTTTCTCCTGTTGGGTAGGTAAGTGCACGACGAACACAGTAGGAATTTCATTAGCGCATTTTACGAAACAGCATAACAATTATGTCCATCCCTTGCATTATCCTTATTATATGTTTGTTTTATGTTTTTTTTTTAATGTTGTTTGTTTTTTAGGTTGTTACATTATGTTTTTCATTGTGATTGTTAGGATATGCTGCTTTCCTTTTGTATATTTAGTGTTTCATTTATTTTAAAAACATTAAATACGACCGTTCGTAGTGTTAGTACGGAAATATTGTTCGTATGAGTTTGGTTTGTTATTGTTGAACTATCAATCCGGTGGTTGGGTGGGGCAGTGGTAAGCGCACTTGTCTTTCTATCAAGTCGATTTCCCGATCGGACATGAAAAGGAATTAGATCAATTGATTAAATCCTTTTGTAAACAAATGGTTAAGTTTGAACTGTTAATCTTATCAAGAAAGGTATCAGGTTAAAAAAATAATATTTTTTTACAATAAACGTCACTGATGATTGACATGACTTGGGATTTGCTGATAAGATTAGCTGATATCATAGGTATACGCTGTTGAGCCTTTGACTACCAATTATATAAAATTACATTTCCGGAGTCAGATTTCAGAGATCAAATTCATTCTGAAATATTTTACAAGATGGATAAATATTACTCGAATTCACGATCGTCATTTCTATCCGCACCATTTGTTCAAGGTAAGTTGTCGAAGTCCAAAGACCTAAAGTGAAAGTGATAGTCATCGTGTAGTTTTATATACTTTTTGTAACACTTATATGTCACTTAAATTATTTGTATCAATGGCCATGTATACTATTTTATATTAAAGATATATTATTTAGTGAGACCTGTTTCTGGTATTAACTTGTCTACCACTCATGATAAAGTATTAACCTGTTCACGCTTTGTCCCCAGGTATTTACCACTCATGTTAAAGTATTAACCTGTCTACTCATTGTCCCCAGGTATTATCTGACCTGCATTTAGAATATGGGTTACATTATCTCTAGTGTTTGGTTTAACCTATGTGCAAGTTATATTTGGTTCATATCTTAATAGTGGAACGCATCAAAACTTCCTGGTTATACCACATACATATTCTTTGCAGATAAACTAGATAAAATGAAGGGCAATGCTCTTAACTTCTATGTTCTTATTCTAAGGTCACTTGGCGTAAAATAATTCATAATAAATAGGTGAGAAAAAGAAACATTTTTATTAGGGAGAAAATATCAATACTACGAACGCAATAGGTCCCATTCCTGTCATTGAAATGTTTACCGGATCATTCACAGCTTTGACAGAGGAGAGCCAAATAAGAATGTTGTGATTTCGTTGGCTTCGAAAACTCTTATTTCTTATCGGCATTGGCATCGATTTTTCACTACCACTGTCAGGTTTCAGGTTGTTAGACCAAGGTGTTTGTGTTCCGGCATTTTGAAAAGTGCGACTTCAGTCACTCTATCTTCAGCAAGTAAGTGATACTTATGTTTTGAACAAGTGAACATATGAACACATACTGATGAAATTTGTAGTGCCGAACAACTCCTTAAACATCTGAGTACAAGAAAGGTAAGCCGTTCCTTTACCAAATGTCGAACCGTTGTGTGACCTCTAATAACAGTTAACCGGACACCAACCATCAGACAGTACAAGTTTATTGTTTATGGGTACGTCACCACAAGTGGGTTAATATAATCTCTCCCTAACTTAAGTCTTGGTTCCATCCTTATGGCGGGGGTGATTATTTTTTTCTCACTTTGTGTTATTTTAGTCACAACCCAACCGACAGTAGTCTGGCATGTTTGTAACGATAACGCATGCGGTGTACGACTATCGCTTTATGACGTCACAATCGTCACTCACTTTTATTGTATCATAATTTAGGGGTGACAATCTGTTTTTTCCTGACTACAACATGAGACAAATACCCGTGAAGGGTAGGGTAAAAGTACGTCCGCAAATATACACAGAAGCATTTTTATTCATTAGGTAAAAAGAAATTCTGCTAAAATGTTTCGGTTGAAATATGCTAAATGTAATACTCATCAGTGGTACTACTTGTCGAGAGAATAAAACTACTTCCATATTTAAAGTGTACTGACACATATGTAGAAATACGGGGTAAAGGAAGAGATGCGTTTAAATCCCTACTGTTTTTACTACAGAGGTTATTCCTTGCTGCTTAATATTATGAAAATGTTGTTGACCAAAACAACGATCGTGATGACGATATTACCTCTATGAAAGGTGGCTCTCATTTTTTGTTATTTACGCCTTTTCTCAAAGATGATGAGTCTTATCAGGTTGAATAATAAGAGACAGAGCAGCAGTCGAAATACTAGGGCGGCTCGACATGACAGAACTACAGCATCAAACTTTTATTTACAAACTTTTATTGATTTATTTACTTATTTATTTGTTGATTTTTTATCGTACTTTGTTTTACTTGAGACCAGACATCAAACCGGATGTTTCAGTTTACGACTCTGTGAGTCACAATGTGTTCCCCAGTTTATCTATACCTGTGTCACCGAACATGAACTGATAAACATACAAACGGTCGTCTCGGTATACCCAGCCTCAAAAGAAATTAAATCACTTTGTGAAAGGAAACTGGCCCCGGTTGCTCAAAAGTTGGTTAAAGCTGACCAGTGGTTGGGGAATAATCAAAATACGAATAAAAAGTTAAAAAAACAGCTTATATCATTTCACTGTTATGTATTTTGGTTGAGACAGATAAGGTTGATGTGATTTGATGATTTGTTTAGTTTTGAAAGCCCTTGCTTCATATTTTTATTAATTTGAAAATTTCACTAGCTACTCGACTATTTAACCAACCTTTGAAGGACCGGAGCCTGAAGTATTAAATTCATGTTAACTGTGGAGAAAACATTGCATCGTAACAACTTCACAAAGATTTCAGAGACAAGTAAGTTAAAATAATATCCCAAAAAATCTAACTGGTGTGATTTTATCATTGTGGGGAAATTTAGGTGGCATGAATCCGCCATCATATAGTGAGATAAACAAATCATTCATTAATTAAATTTCAAAAAGTAAGTTGCTATATCGACTTATTTACCTTGCTTTGGCGATAGACTGACCTCACTATCTGATGGAATATCTATACCATGATACGGTTGATGTTTTGAATGGAACATTTAATTTCATGCATCTGAAATTTTCCAACAGAGGTTTTCTATTTGGGATAACATGTAAACTTATTTATCAGGTTGTTGTTGTTTTAAAGAAATCCGTTCTAGGAACAGATTTTGTACTTTACTATAAGTTTATTATAAGCTTATTATAAGTTTATTATACGCTAAAAACGTTAAATAGAATTGAATGTAGAAGTGAATAGAATGTAGATAAAATCGAAATACATTAAGTATAATATAAAGTTATCGTTTGACCATTAATGTTTACTTGAGACCAGACATCAAACCGGATGTTTCTTTTTCCGACTCTGTGAGTCACAATGCGGATTATGGTCCCCAGTTTATCACTGTTAAAGAAATAAATGTAAAAATAATATTTATGATGTGCGGTTCAGTACCCAGTCATACAGCAAGCTTTTATTAAAAGTTCAATAGTCAAATAAAAACCAGTAATACCACAGCATGAATTGAAATAGGCCGTTTATTATAAAAACGACGTAAAATAAAATCATGTATACAAAACATGTCACGTCGTTTCTTCCAAAAACAACGTAAAATAAAAACATGTATACACAACATGTAAAACATGCCACATCATACTGATCTGAATACATATAGGCATTATGCCTAATGAAAACNCCACAAAATATACCTCCATACAAAAATTGGCTGAGTTAGGGGATGGTGGTGGGAACAAAAGCTGAAATGTGCATCCTACCTTTGGCCTCGAGAAAAATTTGCTGAAGTGACGCTATTGTTGGTCACGTGATGTGTATCCCTACATCGGCAACGGTAAACCGGTCAGATTATGCGTCGCAAAAGGAAACTTGAGGCCAAGCTAAGAAGTACATCCGCATATAAAAATAGTTCTAAATAAAATCTGAACCCACATCATAAATGTAATTAAATTAACTTTGTATTTAATTGTTGTTTTATGATGTGCGGTTCAGTACCCAGTCATACAGCAAGCTTTTATTAAAAGTTCAATAGTCAAATAAAAACCAGTAATACCACAGCATGAATTGAAATAGGCCGTTTATTATAAAAACGACGTAAAATAAAATCATGTATACAAAACATGTCACGTCGTTTCTTCCAAAAACAACGTAAAATAAAAACATGTATACACAACATGTAAAACATGCCACATCATACTGATCTGAATACATATAGGCATTATGCCTAATGAAAACAATTATGTGACTATTAAAGGAGGGGGGCAAAACCGCCNCACATAGTATGTTTTAGGTGGTCTCCTCTGACACCGTATACAATGTCTCTAGTGAATAACGTGGCAATATTCGTCATAACAACTGAACACACAAATTGTCCTATTTGTGACAGCTGCTGACTATCCGAAAGGAATCCAATGAGCACTAGCGCCTGAGGCACATGACTGCCTCCTGTTGTGGTTATTGTCAGCTTGCATGTCCGAATATAAAGAAATAATAATACAGATACAGGTACACCAGCTCGTTAATTACATGCACATTAATTAATCTTCCTGTCATGCAGGGATGCCATGCATCCAATGCAATTAGGAGATATATATAGAACATTGAATATACAGACCATGCATGATAATATCACCTTCCTATAAAGCAGGGATGCCATGCATCCAAAGCAATTAGGAAATATATAGAACATTGGATATACCGACCAATGCGTGATAACCTTCGTTTGAAGCAGGGATGCCATGCATCCAATGCAACGAGGAATACAATGTAACTCAACAAAAATGTATCAGTTTAATTACAAAATCTTTACAATGTTTCTTTTTACGACTCTGTGAGTCACAATGCGGATTATGGTCCCCAGTTTATCACTGTTAAAGAAATAAATGTAAAAATAATATTTAACTGTTTAGATAATTTTCGTTTCAGGAATGGATATCGAAGACACAATACCTAGAAAAAAACGAAAGATGTCTAAAGAATGCTGTGGGGAGAGTAATCATGAACTCACGAGGGTCACACAAACTGAAGAAAAATCCAGAAAACGTCGCTCAAACAGGATATCACAAGGCTGTGAATCTTGTGAATCTAAGAGTATGAATTTTCGATTTGTTTTTTCAATTTCTTACTGCATCTTGATAAAAGTGTATAGTAAAGTAAAATGCTAATTACGGTAAATAATCTTCCTATTTATGTCCTCTAAACCACATTGTTTTTTATGCATTTCTTCTGATTACGTATCCCAAATGCAGTGTTATTTACCTCCGTCAGGTTTTCTATTGGGTGATACTTATGAAACTTATGAAACTTCGCATGGGTATTGGTAGCCTTATTTAGATGTGTGTTACGGTCATCAAAGTTGGCCGCTATGGCTTCTGATTGATTGACACATGTATGGGCGAACGCCAATGTGATGGCAACGCTCTTTCTCTATGTCTGATTTTGCTCGAACTCATTATGTAAATTTTGTATTACATCATTGTACATTCTTTCCAATGCATCATTTGCGACTACATGGGCACTGTGGGGGAATTGGAAATCTGCTTCCAACTGCGATGTGTGTTCTCTATGCACTATTCAAATACCCCTTGATGTTTATGATGAAACATAAAATTATATAGGCACCTAAATAGGGGTATCGTCTATAGTGCTACTGCTCTGGATTTTTAATTTACCATCACGAACCAAACTATGTCAAATAAAAATGTATTCTTCATTATATGGTTTAATGGATTAATCATAACACGATATGTCTAGTAAACTGAACATATATTCGGTTTTTTTTCTTCCACAGCCGAAAAGCCACTGGTGTTGACCAAAAAGGAAGTGTGCTCACCATCAGATGTATGTACATTTCTGTCTGTATAAATTATCGCATTATACAATCAATTGATGTCAGTATTGTGAAGAAGCACTAATAGATAGCTGTGCTCAGAATGGTTTACTATACCCTACGTGTATTGGATTACACACACTTTATCAGAGAAATGTTTGAATCTTTATCATTAAAACATGCATTTCGAAACATGATGTCCATTGAAGGTGAGTTCTGTATTTTTAATGTACAAAAAGGCAAAACAACTATTCTGCATCATTCGTACTTTTGAAACAAGTGACAGTGAAGAGCCATGTCTTTAATTCCTATTACAAATAGGAGTAATTATGACGTTACGAGTTTCATATTCTCAGCAGTGACATAGCAAACTCTACTGCAGCTGGCGTTTTAAGCCCTAAGTGATAAGTGTAGGAAATCATCGCCCATGTTACCTGTATTTTAAATCACTGGAGGCCGACATTCAGGTTTTGACGGGAGACAACATGACGGGTGCTACATTGTAGTGTAGGAAATCATCGCTCATGTTACCTGTATTTTAAATCACTGGAGACCGACATTCAGGTTTTGACGGGAGACAACATGACGGGTGCTACATTGTAGTGTAGGAAATCATCGCCCATGTTACATGTATTTTAAATCACTGGAGACCGACATTCAGGTTTTGACGGGAGACAACATGCCGGGTGCTACATTGTAGTGTAGGAAATCATCGCTCATGTTACCTGTATTTTAAATCACTGGAGACCGACATTCAGGTTTTGGCGGGAGACAACATGACGGGTGCTACATTGTAGTGTAGGAAATCATCGCCCATGTTACCTGTATTTTAAATCACTGGAGACCGACATTCAGGTTTTGACGGGAGACAGCATGACGGGTGCTACATTGTAGTGTAGGAAATCATCGCATTTGTTTCACTCACTACTTGTGACTCCATCGTGATGTTTCCCGTCAAACCAAAGCTACCAAGTAGGTCAATTTAAACCTGACATTGCAGGTTATTGGTTAAATGTTCATTGGATATTGAAAAAAAGGGTTATTTTTCAGTTTTGTCTGATAGACACTGATGGTAATTTTGTCATAATGGCAATCATGAAAAAAAATCAAAGTCTACGAATTCCCATTTATAATTACCTGTAGAGCATAAGGATATTTAAAATAAACGAGTCTTTAATAATCAAAACTGAGTATAAACGAACTTGTAAGCCACTCTTTTCCAAGCTTTCGGGCTTAGCCCTTCGTCAGGGATCAAATGTCACTGGACCTCTATGTCACATCCATCTTGACAAACATGTTGAATAACTATGATACATGTTGAATAACTATGATAGTTATTCAACATGTTTGTCAAGATGGATGTGACATAGAGGTCCAGTGACATTTGATCCCTGACGAAGGGCTAAGCCCGAAAGCTTGGAAAAGAGTGGCTTATAAGTTCATTAATATTATTGCGTTCCCTAAAGGAACATAGGTTTATAGACAATTAGTTAAAACTGAGTAGTTTTCTTTTTTTCTTTTAAAGGCGGACAAAGATTGCAATGATCAAGAAATTCAAAGTAAGTCTAAGTTATACTGAAATTGAAAACGTGGCAAACTATTCCATTGCTTCCTTTTATGACGGAAATGTTTTGTGTACGGATAGGTTTATAATTCAGTGGCGTCTTCAGGAGTTAGAAATTAGAAATCATTATCAGATGCGAAGTAATAATATATGTTTTTCAAACTAAAACGATTGTGAAGATGAGTCTGTAAATGTTTTTATACATGTATACTAAGAATATATGAAGAATCCCTCTCCAAATTTTTAAAGAAACCATAAGAGGGATGCCTTGAAAAAATTAGTTGTTTTTTTTGCTCGTATTTCTTTAGGAACAACAGAGGATATAGCTGTAAGTAATGACAGTCTAGGGAAACTACGAAGAGGTCCGTTGATACGATATGATCAAGAACAATAGTTGAAGACTGCTAGATGAACAGGATACTGTCATTCCAGATATTTTCATATTACAGTTTTTCAGCAAGGTCAAAACTTATGGCTGATGGTTAATTTAATGTGCGCGACTTTTTAGCTCACCGTTCGTCAACTTTTTGTTTAAACAACTTCTTGTGAAGATCCGAAAGTCCTTCAGTCATGGTATTTGGCAAATCACAATCTAGGATGGAGCCCGACAAAGTTTGCGCACACCCACCCACATGTTTCTCTGTCTGAAGCCATCGGATGTTATCCACTGATTAAATCGACGAATTAAAAGAAAACGTTTTTCGAATGTGTGTTTATCTAAAATTAAGAGTTAAACCCCGTTCATTGCTGGGGCGTGCACATCCACTCGTGTCCGCACAACAAGCTTGTGCTGCTACACCAAGTACAAACGTTCGGTATTACTAATGTATTATAACACAGTTTGTAAGTAATATATTATAGACCGTTTATACCTAGATTATCTATTTGTCAGTTATCTTAAATACTGTAACACCTCTGAGCTAATGCTATTACATCACTCTTACGATTATCCGATATGGGATAACTTTTTTTTTCTTCCAACAGAAACATACATATACATTTTACATAGTAATATCAATATACGCACACATACACATGCATACATACATACATACATACATACATACATACATACATACATACATACATACATACATACATACATACATACATACATAATATATATATATATAATACATACATAGCATATATACATACATATGTACACACACACACACACACACTAGGGGTGTCACAATACGCCAAGAGTGTATCACGATATACGTGTATCGCAATACCGAATGAATATATTGCGATACGTATCGCGATATATTGTCATAGGAAAGATGTGCTCGATTTTATGATAAGTTGTTGTCAGACTTCTTCTGAAGATCTGAAAAGGCTGAAGCCATGACATTTGTTCAGTAGCATCATACGATGGAGTCCAACAAAGTTTGTGAATGAAAATGACCTTGACCTACCTTTAAGGTCACAGGGAAAAGACAGAAGCCATGACATTTGGTCAGTAGCATCATACGATGGAATCCAACAAAGTTTGTGAATGAAAATGACCTTGACCTACTTTCAAGGTCACAGGGATAAAATGCCGGTAGGTCTAAACCTTCAAATGACTTCTACTGAAGATCCGAAAGGCATAGAGTCATGATATTTAGCCAATAGCATCGTATGATGGAGTCCTACAAAGTTAGCGAATAAAATTGATACTTTCAAAGTCATATGTCCGTCATGCGTCCATAAACAATTCATATTTTTGACTTAGTGACTTATTCACCAAAACTGCTGCACCTATTTCAATCAACTAGTTCTCTTGGATGGAAATGTACATGTTCAAAGATATAAGACGTTGGCTATGATGATGTTGATGAGGAAGATGCAACCAGGAAGGTGAGGTTGATGATGATTTTGATGAAAATTAATATATATTGATGATGCTGCTGCGGCTGCGGCTGCTGCTGCTGCTGCTGCTGATGATGATGATGAATGTGATGCATGTTCTTGGACACCAACCTTATATAACGATAAACAAATAACAACAAACAAAACCCTACAACACACTTCTGAATATCCTTAACGTGTCAAGTCATGCTCTTATTCCCCCACCAGCATCCTCTGTTTTAGTTCAACAACATTTGCACATGAATATGCCCTTGCCTTACGTATACTTTCAAGGTGACAGGGGTCAAATAATTGTTAACCTTCAACCGCTTCTGAAGATCCAATCCACCTAACTTCACAATATTTTGCTAACAACTCAATTTAACAAAACAAACAGGTGAGCGATACAGGCCCTTCTGGGTCTCTTGTTTTATCACATAACCAACAACTCGTTTGCTTTACAATGGTGTGTGGCAATATAAATATTCTGTTTTTGTTATATGTATTGTTTTATGTTTTTTAGATATCTGATAAAATATAATCTACACTGTGAAAACATTGTCGTCTTCGTAATGACTAACTAGTTTTACGCGGAAGCTTTCAAATATAGATTTAGTAGTGTAGATGCCATATTTATTTGAGGCCCTAGATGGAATATTTGTAGTCTTACGAAAAAATAACTTAACCCAGGGACGTATAGTGAAGTAAATACTGTCCCTGCTTAACCCAATCTAGCTCAGTTACAGGTTTTATTGAGATAGTTCAGTGGATTTTATCACGCATTATTGTGACTTTGATGCTGAAACATATATGTCAGTTGTCCTTATTTTGATATTTTGTGTTTAATTCCTATTATAGTCTTTTCCGTTTTGTCCATGAGCTTTGATCTACTTGTTTAATGTATTACATGTTTTTATTTTGCTTCATCGCCTCATCGCTTTTAAAACCAGCGCATTTTTATATAATTAAATGTATAATGACTAGTCATTTGTCATGAATAATGGGTCACAGTCTAGTTCTTTTGTTTATGAGTTAGCGTTGCTATGTTTTGATTATTTTTGCATTACTTCGGCAATTGATGTATTTTGCTTACATAAGCTTGCCTATGAAACGATGTTCAAACAGTTTCACCATGATCCGATAAACTTGAAATGATTTTGAATGTCCTTTAGTTATGAATCTTTACCTATGCAAAATACTGGTAACATACTATATCACAAATTCAGCAGACAAACGCCATGTTGGCCTTTCAGCTTGAATTCCTGGACCTGTACCTTCATCTTGTTAATGTAATGTTAATTCCTTACTGTAAAACATTGGTATATTAACATGCAAAAATACAAGCAGTTCCATTCACCCTACGTTGTGATTTGCTGTCAGTTATTGATGAAAATAATAATTATATTAATGAAAAGAAAAATGGAAAAACACAAGATATATAAAATAATAAAAAGTTTCAAATTCGTAATGTATATCAACATTCGTTATATTTTCAATTCTTTCGATGGATGAAACAAATTTGAATGAAATGAAGATTTCTTAATCTAAGGATTTTTGGAACTTGTTTAACTATAATCAATAAACAGAACAAAAAAACGAAATGCCAATAGAAACTTTTAAAAACTTTTTTTACATAAAAGAGGGTAACAACGAAGATGAATTTGTTGTTATGAAGGACATTGTTAAATAGAATAATTAATGGTGAATTAACAAATGGGGACGTTTAAAGAGCTATAAAGCTTTGGGAAACAAAGTTAGTGCTGATTAACATAATAATAGACAGGCATCGTATTCTATTTTATTTAAGTAAACCTTTCGAAAGTAAATACAAACAAATGTTAACTAGATTTAGGATATCGTCTCACAAATTAAATATAGAAACTGGAAGACATATCATAACGTCATACGCAGAAACAGGATTTGTACCAAATGTAATTTGAGATATATAGAATCGATCCATTTTATTTTGATTTGTCCATTTCATAGCGATTTGAAGCACGATTATTCAAACAATATTATTACAGAAAACTCTCCATCTATAAATTAATACAACTACTTAGTATGAATAATGATAGAGAGCTATCTAATTGAAATATTTATATTTAGCATTTAAAGGCGTTCAGTATAATTATGTTTGTGTATTGTGGTGTTCCCTAACTGTAATTGTTAATTAAGTATTGTTATATACACATTATTGTCACTCTCCTGTCTATTCTAATTATGTTTAGAGAATGTTATATGTATATATGTATGTACCTATAAACCTAGGGGGTTTTGGCTAATAAAGAATGAGAATATTACGAAGTAGTACAGCAAATGTCGATATTTGTAAATGATTGATTTGTGAGTAAATCTTTTTGATGTTATATTCTGAGGTGATCATCGACCTGTACAGTGGTTAAAGATCAATTATTAATATTTACTATTTAAATGAAAAGTTGCCTAATTAATTATAAACCAATGGAAAGCTTTGCTTTTACTGAAGTCTTAAATGTAAGACTTTAAAAATTATGATGCTAAAATTTTTATGTTATTTGTCAAATTAAATCTGGTTTCGGTAAGACTATCATAGACCACATATTTCTCTGTAAAACATTTCATTGATTTTGAAAAAATGATGTATATGCTTAAGTGGAAAGTTATATTTTTTTCAACACCAAACGATATGGAAGATTTTATGCCTTAATATAATGTTTATGGTGTTAATGACTGAGTAACTATTTAGAACAAGACTTCAGTGCATACAAAAAGCTCTATACTATTTTATATACAGATAAAACACAATCATCTTGATTTTTCAGATGATTTTCATTTGCAACTTTATTTATTTAATGAACATTGTAAACATTTGCGATATAACGGCCACAATTTATAAAAAGTTTTACTTTTCTTGTATCTGTATTCTTTACCAAAAGCTCCTTCAGTGAGGCTAAAAATCATGTTTAAAACAGTATGTTTTGAAGAAAGTTTGAACTTATATATGAAATATTTCAAAACATTGAAAAGGTAAGTTAGCTCTATCAAACGAGAACACATGAAAATTTGTAAAACGCTTTTGTAAGATTGAAAAAAAAATACCATTGGTAGTTTTCAGTAAAAACTAGACTAAATATCATATTGGTCATATACACTATACAGAAAGTATGTACAACTGATCTTTATACAATTTATTAATGCATTGTGTGATGAATTACATGATTATTGTAAAGAACATTTTACGAGGATTTAGCTCCCTAGAATTAATGCTCTCTGTGAAACATATTCCCCGAGGTCAATTTCTACAGATCAGGGGGAGAGATGTATGCAATTTTCTCAAAATCAGCCCGTCACAGAATCTATGAAATAACTGTTCTATAAAAGTTATCTGATGTTTTGAATTACATGTATATAGAGAATATGTAAACCTAGAACAAGTAACCCACATATATATACGGAGTACACTCTTTGTAACCAGATCGGTGATGAATCCCATACTTCGTTCAGAGTGTTCATTCTCTTCTACACAAAGTTCTTTCCTACTGCGTACTACTCCACAAGAGCAAATATTAATTTGAAGAGTTGATGGATACTAAAAAAATCAAAAATCTTACCATGTACATTTATAAAAAAAAAACACAGTTATTCTCGTTTTCCTTATTTTACTTTGTGTTATGTTATTATTGATGCATACTACTATACTATAGCAAATGTTGATAGAAAAGATAAAAAAATCTTAAAAGATATTATTACACTTATACAAATATATTCAGTAATATTTGTTCTTCTTATTTTACTTTGTGTTATGTTATTATTGATGCATACTACTATACTATAGCAAATGTTGATAGAAAAGATAAAAAAAATCTTAAAAGATATTATTACACTTATACAAATATATTCAGTAATATTTGTTCTTCTTATTTTACTTTGTGTTATGTTATTAGTGATGCATACTACTATACTATAGCAAATGTTGATAGTAGCTCATGACATAAGCTCACTTGCCCTTCGGGCAGGTGAACTAATAAATATAAAAATTGATTACTAAGCCTGTCTAGTTGTTTTTGTGAGCAGGAAATGTATTAGTGTTTGCTGATACAACCTCATACTTATTGAAATCGCCGACTGTGGTTTGCACATCAGGGTATCATAGACAGACTTGTGTTTGGTTTTCCTTCTGGAATCAAGCTAATTCCATTTCTACATGATGGACTTGAAAGCTTTAACTGACTCCGGTTCAGCGTCATATTGTCCATTACTGGCCTTGTCTGTGGCAGAATCCATCAGTTTCTTGAAGTTCGCTTTCTCACAGACTAAACATTACATCTTGCCTCAATTTTGGCTTCCATGATTCATTGTCAAACTCTATCTGTAGTTTGGATTACTCGTTATTATCTACAGACTGGCCAAATCAAGTGGAGTACCAATAGTGTGTTGTTGGAACTAAATCCTAGTCGTATTCAAGTCACTTTATCGACATGTCGTCAAAGGCTACTAATGTGGGGGCCCCCTGCAGAATTGGGGGCTTTGTACCGCGTCTTCTGCTAAGGGGACAATGAGGAAACCACAATTGAGCTGCTGCCCCCATAACAACAATTGGAATCTTGGCACTACCTCACGTTAAGTCTTAGTGTTAAGCCTTCGCCCAAACATCCTCGATATCCAAGGGTTACGCTCACTTTCGCTCTCTGCACCCCTGGAATATGTCATAGCAAAATCGAAGGCTCAGTGTGCAACGCCTTGTGGATGAGACGAGAAGACTAGTTTGATCCTTTGATGTACATCAAAAGAATCTTGCGGTCGCGTAATGGTAAAACTTATTGGCTTTGAAGTCGGCGTCGCTCCTCTGTAATCTTCAAAGAATAAGTATTAGCCTAGTGATTGGTCAGTTTTTTTTACCCGACACCAATCAAATAGCTAGCCGTGTGCCTTCAATTGTGCTATGACATATTCCAGGGGTGCAGAGAGCGAAAGTGAGCGTAACCCGGATAACGAGGATATCGCCCAAGTGGAGGAGCCAATGGGTTCTGCCCCAAGGTCGGGACAAACCAAATTCCTAAAACATGGTAATCGTTATTACTGTTTAACGTTCAGCATTTAAGGAAATGGTTACATGTGACCAGGTGAAATATTGTGCTGAGTGTCTTCGACATGATATTTCAGCGAGCTAGCACTTTAAAGTTGGCATCAGATCCGCGCTATCGCAAGGAGGCAAATACACCAACATACCCTGCCTCCAGCACACATACACACATGCACGCATACATTTCACACATAGAGGCACGTCCTTAAATTACCTTAGCTGTTGGTAGGACGTCAAACAATATCAAACCAAATGTTAAGAAACAAAATATTTCCTGATGCTTTCCACACGATGAAGACTAGTCACAAAGATCAGAAAACATGCAAAATAAACGAAATGCAAACCAAAGTTTATTTTACACTGAATTTTATTTAACAAAACATATATAACTAAACATCAATAAATTAAAACAAAATCTGTTTAAGGCAACTTTTTTTAAAATTCACATGATTTCATTTTTCAGCAATACACATCAATTAAGAACAAACATACAGAATTACTACTTACAGACTTTCATTTATTTCATAAACAAACGAAAACATGATCAAAACATGAAAAAGTAGCCTTTTGTTTGTCTACATTAATTCAAACACAAATACTTTTATCAGCCAGCATGTCTCATTATATCTTAAACCATTGAGCAATGCATATGTATTACGATATAATTAAAAAAAAATTATCTTTCCATCACATCTTAACAACACCATTAAATATTAAATTTCCCCATTTAATTATTTTTCCTGATTAACAATAAACTTGAAGTGTAACAGAGATTCACCCCTTATAATTATTGGATTTTCAGACACACAAGCTGTCTGTTAGAATCAATACATACTTCATAAACTAGGCACACACCAAAGTACACAATAACAGAAATTGAAGGCAGCGTGCAAATGTAATTATGTAATTCAGAGGCTATTCTACCAGAGCAAAATGCTGTATAGAACTAATTAGCATTCAGTGACTCATCAACTTTACTTAAACTTCTAAAATTATTGACTCCAACACCTGATTTTGTTTTTTTAATTGCTCATCCAGAAAAACCTTCTAGTTTTACTGAACTCTATTCACATACCTAACTCTCCTTTGACACATGTACTGACGAAATTACATCACCATGAAATAAATTCTGGATAATATACAGAAATCTAAAATCATTTCTTATATCAGTAAAAAAAATCTGATTGATTTTATTTCATTGGTGTTAATCAGTGTTTAGATTACAATTATGAAAGCATTTTGAACAACAGCAAAACATTATACTACATGTATTGCCAAACCGGTCACCAAAAGTGAAACAGCTTTTAAATGTAATAAAACATGCATGACAATACATTAAATACATGATATTAAACCAAAGTGTAGGTTGTTGTACTGTTACCTGTAATTGTTGTACTGTTACCTGTAATTGTTGTACTGTCACCAGTAATTGTTGTTGTGTTACCTGTAATTATTGTTATGAGTTACCTGTTATTGTTGTTATGTGTTACCTGTAATTGTTGTTATGAGTTACCTGTTATTGTTGTTATGTGTTACCTGTAATTGTTATGAGTTACCTGTAATTGTTATGAGTTACCTGTAATTGTTGTACTGTTACCTGTAATTGTTATGAGTTACCTGTTATTGTTGTTATGTGTTACCTGTAATTGTTGTTATGAGTTACCTGTAATTGTTGTTATGTTACCTGTAATTGTTGTGTGTTACCTGTACTTGTTGTTATGTGTTACCTGTAATTGTTGTTATGAGTTACCTGTAATTGTTGTTATGTGTTACCTGTAATTGTTGTACTGTTACCTGTAATTGTTGTTATGAGTTACCTGTAATTGTTGTTATGAGTTACCTGTAATTGTTGTTATGAGTTACCAGTTACCTGTAATTGTTGTTATGAGTTACCTGTTATTGTTGTTATGAGTTACCTGTTATTGTTGTTATGTGTTACCTGCAGGTTTACCAAGCATTGCAGATATGAAAACTTGATAGGTTTGTATTGGTACAGATTTAAGGTCTTCACAATCAAGCTGGAGTAATACAGTTATTTACCTCCACAAAGCATCTTTTAAAATTGATGTTATTTTGTTTTCTACCCAAATTTTACAACAGCCAGAAACTATAAAAACTGGAAAAATAAAGCATTATATTTATTGAAATAGGGAAAATATTCCTCATGGTTTCTCCGTCTTGGGGAAAATAAAGAACTTTTTTTGTACGGGAAGCAGCCTATATTTGGATGTAAACCTAGTAAAAAAACAACCCACTGATATAGGATTATATATATAATTAAGGACGTTTACATATTTTTTATTGTAAAGCATATAACAGACAACAATTGGTCGTGAACACTTAACAACATCCAGTTCAGATAGGTATTAGTTATGTAGAGGCTGGTATAAATGTGTAGGAGAGACTCGGGGACTATTTTATAGACTGTCTAGTGTCCATTATGACAGGGCTACTTCAAAGTAGAGACTGGTATAAATGTGTAGGAGAGACTCGGGGACTATTTTATAGACTGTCTGCTGTCCATTATGACAGGGATACTTCACAGTAGAGGCTGGTATAAATGTGTAGGAGAGACTCGGGGACTATTTTATAGACTGTCTAGTGTCTATTATGACAGGGCTACTTCAAAGTAGAGGCTGGTATAAATGTGTGGGAGAGACTCGGGGACTATTTTATAGACTGTCTAGTGTCCATTTTGACAGGGCTACTTCAAAGTAGAGGCTGGGATAAATGTGTAGGAGAGACTCGGGGACTATTTTATAGACTGTCTGGTGTCCATTATGACAGGGCTACTTCAAAGTAGAGGCTGGTATAAATGTGTGGGAGAGACTCGGGGACTATTTTATAGACTGTCTGGTGTCCATTATGACAGGGGTACTTCACAGTAGAGGCTGGTATAAATGTGTAGGAGAGACTCGGGGACTATTTTATAGACTGTCTGCTGTCCATTATGACAGGGCTACTTCACAGTAGAGGCTGGTATAAATGTGTAGGAGAGACTCGGGGACTATTTTATAGACTGTCTGGTGTCCATTATGACAGGGCTACTTCA
>NW_018408845.1:912097-947459 GCF_002113885.1 Mizuhopecten yessoensis | reverse complement strand
CTGGTATAAATGTGTAGGAGAGACTCGGGGACTATTTTATAGACTGTCTGGTGTCCATTATGACAGGGCTACTTCACAGTAGAGGCTGGTATAAATGTGTAGGAGAGACTCGGGGACTATTTTATAGACTGTCTGCTGTCCATTATGACAGGGCTACTTCACAGTTTCCCAAGGTGTCATTTAATTTCCCGGTTTGCTCTAGATGACTTTCTGGAAACAGCAAAATGGTTCTGTAAAAATGCTACAATGTCTGGCTGTCTGCATCAACTCACTAAAGTTTTAAATAGGTGCCTCCTTACTTTGCATCTCTTGTGTTTATTTTTCTGCTTATTCAGATATGAACATCTTTCAGTTGCTAATACAGTGTAATGTGTAAAAGAATAAGATCCTTGCTATCTAGCCTTTCCTGTAAATGGTGAAACTAAACACATTCAAAATAGTATTTCTTCTTATGTACTGCTGCCAAGTAATATGTAATTTGCAAATAAACAAGAAGTGCACATTTCTTGTTAAGCAGAGGCTTCTAAGAACAATCTTGGGATTACAAATCAATGGTATTTTCTAGTAGCAGTTTAAGTTGGCTTAATGCTTAATCCAATTAACGCAGAATGAAATACAAGCAATGCTATAAGCAACACCTATTATATATGAAAACAGTTATTCTATGTTAAACCACATGAATACAAAGAGGTATACGTAACAGATGCTCAAAATCAAAGTAATAAAGCAGCAAGTCACAATGACTTGACTCTTTACTTTATGTATTAAATGGAGCAAAAAAATCTAGTAGCTCCGAATTCACCAGATTTTGCTCAGCAATGTTATAGACAGGCCCTTGGTAGTATTTATTAGGATTCACTACCTACAATATCACCAATCGTTGTGCAAGAATTTTTGATTGAGCAAAACTGAAAAATGCAGTATTTTATTTGAATCAGTATAGAAGGTGCTTTAAAGAAAGAATTTGAGAATGAATGTGTAATCGTGTCCAGAATGGTACCTAGAAAGATTAATGGTGGATATAAGAACCTAACCCAGACATTACTGTTGAGCAGAGTGGTACATGTCAGTATGGGCCTTGAGAAGATTGTCTGTTCCCTGTAACACTAGATCACCATCTGGTGTCCCATAGTCCTCTTCCAGACATTAGTGTTGAGCAGAGTGGTACATGTCAGTATGGGCCTTGAGAAAATTGTCTGTTCCCTGTAACACTAGATCACCATTTGGTGTCCAATAGTCCTCTCCCAGACATTACTGTTGAGCAGAGTGGTACATGTCAGTATGGGCCTTGAGAAGATTGTCTGTTCCCTGTAACACTAGATCACCATCTGGTGTCCCATAGTCCTCTAGAGAGGCAGAACTAGTGATGTAACCTTGGTCACTGGCCCTGTTGGACGTCACAACCACTTGGGTGGCCACCATTGAGTCGGAGTTATCCTGCATGGCAACAGCCACAGGGATGAGTTCACTCACAACACCCCCTACAGCAGCCACACTCTGTGCTAGGGATTCAGCACCACTCACAGTGGCCATTTGCATGGTGATAGGTTCTCCAATACTGTTGTCCAGGCCTGTCATCATGGGAAGGTGCATCGGGACATGTTGGGCCTCTATAATGGTGATAGGCTGCATACTGCCATTGGCTCCAGACTGGTGAGACATGAGTTGCTGGGAGTGGTGAGGCATTAAGTGTGTTTGGATATCCTGGCCTGTGGCAGTGTTGCTGTTCTGTATATGTACTGTTACATACCTGGGCGCCACAGCAGGCGGAACAGGAGGAGGGGCACTAACCTTTACACAGAAATCAGGCTTTTTACTTGATGATGTTATGCTACTGCTTCGTGAAACACGCTTTTCAGGTATGCTTGATAGTTGTCCCCCTTGTTCGTGGTCATTCAATCCTACCACTAGTTGTTCATTCACATATATACCCCCTGATCCATTCCTCACATTCTCTTCCTGAACGATCACATTGTGGGCATCTCCTGTAGCGTCTGGCGTTGTAGACGACTTCTCCTCTTTATTATCTAGTGTCATAGTATTTTCTACCCGGACACCCTCAGCTTCAGATGGAACTCGTTTTTTTGGACGGCCAACTTTCCTTTTATTTCGTGGCTTAAATACATGGGCCTGACCAGGCTTTAATGGGTGACATTTATGAGACTGAAAAAGCTTTGGTCGGAAAAAGCCTTTTCCACATGTTTCACACTTGAACTTGAAGTCTGCTCTATGCCCACGCTCGTGTTCTCTCAGATGTGGTTTCCGGCCAAAAGAGCGACCACACTCGCGACACTTATAAGGCTTTATTCCACTGTGTGTTAGGATGTGAGATTTTAATTTGTCTGGACGATTAAATTCTTTCTGACAACCTGAAATGACAAACAGAAACAGTGAACATAAAGATAACATGGGTGTCACTCTATGTAATTAATAAATATAATATACGCAAATCAACAATGCATACAAATCATTCCATTTTTTATCAGATTAAATGTTATAAGCAACATTAAATGATGTATAATATCCATGCATGAGAATGGGTCAATGAGAAGTCAGTCATTTACTCTATCAATATAACAGTACATCTTATTAGATCAGATGGTTTGGTTTGTTGTGGTTTTACGTCCTATTAACAGCTATGGTCATTTAAGGACGTGCCAGGTTTTGGTGGTGGAGGAAAGCCAGAGTTCCCGGAGAAAAACCACCGACCTACGGCCAGTACCAGGCAACTGCCCCACGTAAGCCTCGAACCCGCGACCCAGTGGTGGAGGGCTAGTGGTAGCAGAATGTCTGACACCTTAACCACTTGGCCATCGCGGCCCGGCCCCTGATCAGATCAGATAAGTCATACGTAAAAATACAGCATTAGGATACTTTTGCAATCATGCTTCCTGATCCATTTTCTCCCACAAGATTGAGTTTTGGTTATTAATATCAAAACATTTGATTTCTATAAATTGTTATTATATGTATTGCCCTTCCATTAAGGAAACATGAATACAATGAAATTGTTTTTACTGAGAGAAATAATTTTCTCAAGGGGCAAAAAAAATCCAAGGAATTTCAGGATCAGACTCAATGCAAAATATAGGTCAGCTTAAATAAACCTTCGTGATTTTCGTGATTCTCCTTACCAAATTAAATCAAAATACATGAAGCAATTCATGTTAAATACATCAAAACTTACATAATACATTCCATAACAATTTCAGTCTGCCAAGCAACTGTATTTATTATTTTGATTCTACACTTTTTTTGAAGTTTTAATTATTTCTCCTACATGTGTCTATATGTTGTACAGTACCTGTGAGAGCTTTGAAGGGACACCGGTAACGTTTGTTAGAATCATGTATTAGCATGTGTCGTTTGAGCTTGTCCTTTCTGTTAAATGAAGCAGAACAGACATCACACTGGAATGGTTTCTCCCCGCTGTGGATTAACATGTGCATCTTTAGGTAGTGTTCTCCCTTAAACCTCTTCTCACATGTTGGACACTGGAACTGTCCTGTGGAGGCAAAACAAAATTACTTTTTTAGTGCATAATCATGGTACATTTTATAATGAGATATAACACCCTGTCTAGCTAGAACCAAACCCAAATGGGCTTTAGTTCATACATTCATACTATGTAAGTAATTCACAGTAACTGCCTTATAAGGTGCTACATGTGCTATCTACTGGCCATATGCAACCTGGCTAAATGTCTCCACAGGTGCGCTGGAGGAAATTTAGCGCTCGGTCTTGCAGTGCGCAATGTTTCCAGTTGCAACATTTGTATAGTGCCATCTTACCTGATGACACAGCAACAGCATTGTACCACGCATTCAAAGTATTTGAGTTATTGGAGTTAAGTAAGTAGGACAGAAATACCTTCTCTGAAAATCCATGTTACAATGACTTCAGGGATTATTCCCAGCCATCTGTGAGGAAGGCCAGAGAGTTAACCCCTTTGACAGATCAACCCATGTACTGGTACCGGTAGTTCCTGGAGTCCTTAGTTTTCTTTTTCAATTCACTATCTCTCTTTGAAAAATGTTATGGTTATTTAATTTTTGCTGTCAAATTGTTTCAGACATATGACATAATCACATGCATAGAAACTTTCAGAAATCAACTTATTGTTTTGCACTCTTTTTGGTTTTGGACTTATTGGAGAGAAGTGTAATACCCCACTAGTTGGAGTATGTTTTACGTATTTCCCTACCTTCTGATCCATGGGAAGGAAGATGGCGCCTCAGGTATCTCTCACAGGTGAATGTTTTCTCACAATGGGGACAGGAGTGGTTGTGGGTAGAGGTTGCCAAGTGATGTTCTAAGGCTTCTGGGGTTGAGTACTTGTTCATACACTTGGTACACTGGAAATGTCTGAAAGTAACACGAATGTCATTCTTAACTGTTTCTATGGGCTTAAATAGCATTCACATCTCAAATGTGCTATTTGCCAACATACAGCATGGTTCTAATGGTGACGCTCATAATTGTATCAACTGAAAACCAAGCTTAAATATTGGGTATTTTTTTAAGTTGATGTCATTTCGAACAATTTTCATGAAGAGGACAGGTTAAATCCCACTGCAGTCAGCACATTTACATACAGGTTGTGATTGAGGATTAATATACCTCTACTTTATTTACTCTATATAAAAGTAATTGGTTAAAAACGAATATATCCCCACTTTTGCCTGACTGTGTTTTAGTCCTGTGTGTTAGTCTGGGAACTAAAACACACCTACACGCGGGTGTTTTTGCCAAGCCAATCTGGTGAGAGTTGGACGGAGCTTGTTACTGAACTCAGAAGCGACGCACGAGGTGGGAGGAGCTTGCTACCGAACTCGGAAGCATTTGGCTCCATTCTACAAAAGGGTAGTTGGGACGTGAAGCTATACAGCTGATGTTTTACACATATTTTCTAGTTAAAACTATCACTCCAGTGTGTATCGGTATAATAAAACGGTTAAAGTATGGTGTTGAGGGATATAGCAAATTTCTGGTGTCCCTTGATCATGCCCATTTCCCTCGGCTTCACCTTGGGACACCAGAAACTTGCTATATCCCTGAACCCCATACTTTAACTGTATACTGGTGAATGCTGTGTAGTGATATAGTGGAAGCATCTACTGTATGGCGATTGTTTGATTTTGAGTGTACAGCCTGAAAAAAAAAGTATGAAATATAAACCTTGAGATATGTTGTCATGTAAGTTTGAATTACTGACTATTAACAGTGTTGAACAAAGGAGATACTCTACAAATCGGTTTCAGAACCCAAAATACGAATTTGACCCATTAAATTAAATCCTGATGCACTGGTCTGTGCTTATATTATTTGTGCAGGTCTAACAGTAAAGTAACTACAGCACTGCAAATTCATCAGTCACATTCCATGTAGCATCCGACATAGTACTGTATCTGTTCTTAGTTTCACATGTTGATGCTCATTCACGATATACCGGTAATGATGAGGTTTTGTGTGTCAGCCTCTGATTTAGCGAGTGAAATTTTGCAAAATTTTACATGTGGCAAAAAGAAAGTTTTGATCCCTAAGCTTACAAGATTTGACTTTAATTGTTAGGTGTCTAAGGTGTCAATAAACCTAACCTATAGTTACCAATGTAACAGGAAAGGGAATATTGTGCTTTCAACGGGGATCAAACCATTGATCCCCAAGTTCCTAGTCGGACGCTCTACCACTGAGCTAAAGGTAAATTCTCTCTAGCTCGAAGCTAGAAGGCTACCTTAATCCGATGTACAATTAAACCTGCCGCACCAATAATGTATAAGTTTTAATTGAGTGCTTCGACTGACCTTGGGCCAGGCTTGATCCCCTGGTTTGGGTAAAGGCTGTGAGTGTACTGGTGGACACCAAGGTCATACAAGGTCGGGAAGAACTTGTTACACATATGACACCTGTAGGACATGTCTTCATCATGTGACTTGATGTGCTCCAGGAATGAGTCAAGGTCCTTGAAGGTATCTTGACATTCCTTCACTACGCACTTGTATACCTACAAATATAATACAGTACATATTACACATAACTGAACGGATTCACAAATTCATAAGAAAGTTCTTCTTTCGGGAGTGTTCAAAACATATGAACTTCAGTTTACACTTGAAAACTATACAGTGACTTTTATCTTCATTTCTGGAGCTTTATGTAATCTATAAAGTTCCATTAGAGTTGAAGAAGCAAAACATGATATGTCAAAACAATTTTTAGTTTGGCTTAAAAACTTCTTTTGCAGTATGTCGAAGCTGCCAACTGTCAGTATTTACCTGCTGGTCCTTGTGATTAACCATGTGTGCCTTTACCTGCTGGTCCTTGTGATTAACCATGAGTGCCTTTACCTGCTGGTCCTTGTGATTAACAATGTGTGTCTTTACCTGCTGGTCCTTGGTATTTACCATGTGTGTCTTTACCTGCTGGTCCTTGTTATTTACTATATGTGTGTCTTTCCCTGCTGGTCCTTGTTATTTACCATGTGTGTCTCTACCTGCTGGTCCTTGTGATTAACCATGAGTGCCTTTACCTGCTGGTCCTTGTGATTAACCATGTGTCTCTACATGCTGGTCCTTGTGATTAACCATGTGTGTCTTTACCTGGTGGTCCTTGTGATTAACCATGTGTGTCTTTCCCTGCTGGTCCTTGTTATTTACCATGTGTGTCTTTACCTGCTGGTCCTTGTTATTTACTATATGTGTGTCTTTACCTGCTGGTCCTTGTGATTAACCATGTGTCTTTCCCTGCTGGTCCTTGTGATTAACCATGTGTCTTTTCCTGCTGGTCCTTGTGATTAACCATGTGGGTCTTTACCTGCTGGTCCTTGTGATTAACCATCTGTGTCTTTACCTGCTGGTCCTTGTGATGAACCATGTGTGTCTTGAGCTGGAAGTACGTCCTGAACTTAGCACAACAGTACTGACACAGGTACGAGTTATCTACAACCACCTTCACCTTGGTCCTTGTGATTAACCATGTGTCTTTACCTGCTGGGCCTTGTGATTAACCATGTGTGCCTTTACCTGCTGGACCTTGTGATTAACCATGTGTGTCTTTACCTGCTGGTCCTGGTGATTAACCATGTGTGTCTTTTCCTGCTGGTCCTTGTGATTAACCATGTGGCTTTACCTGCTGGTCCTTGTGATTAACCATCTGTGTCTTTACCTGCTGGTCCTTGTGATTACCCATGTGTGTCTTTACCTGCTGGTCCTGGTGATTAACCATGTGTGTCTTTTCCTGCTGGTCCTTGTTATTTACTATATGTGTGTCTTTCCCTGCTGGTCCTTGTGATTAACCATGTGGCTTTACCTGCTGGTCCTTGTGATTAACCATCTGTGTCTTTACCTGCTGGTCCTTGTGATGAACCATGTGTGTCTTGAGCTGGAAGTACGTCCTGACTGCTGGTCCTTGTGATTAACCATGTGGCTTTACCTGCTGGTCCTTGTGATTAACCATGTGGGTCTTTACCTGCTGGTCCTTGTGATTAACCATCTGTGTCTTTACCTGCTGGTCCTTGTGATTAACCATGTGGCTTTACCTGCTGGTCCTTGTGATTAACCATGGGTGCCTTTACCTGCTGGTCCTTGTGATTAACCATCTGTGTCTTTACCTGCTGGTCCTTGTGATGAACCATGTGTGTCTTGAGCTGGAAGTACGTCCTGACTGCTGGTCCTTGTGATTAACCATGTGGGTCTTTACCTGCTGGTCCTTGTGATTAACCATGTGTGTCTTTACCTGCTGGTCCTTGTGATGAACCATGTGTGTCTTGAGCTGGAAGTACGTCCTGAACTTAGCACAACAGTACTGACACAGGTACGAGTTATCTACAACCACCTTCACCTTGGTATTCTCTGCATCATCCGATGGTTGCTAGAAGTCAATAAAGTCTCATTATATCACGACTATCTGGCATCATATGTGTACAGTAAGACTAATGGAATAGCTTTATCATGATATTGGTGTGTGGCTTACAACAAAATCATGCACCGAGATGTTTCAAACAATCATTGAACAGTATTTGGATTAATAGTAATACATGTATTACAAATATTGAACATTTTTGGGGTCTGCCTCTCAGTTCCAAAGAGGACAACCCCCTTCCTTCATATAACAATTCATTTCCTGGTCCCAAGGATACCTCAAGTAGGATTGTGATTTTCCTTTCATGCCTGATAATTTTGCAAATCTCGACCATTGCCATGTTATGACTCACAGACTAAACCACCAATAGCGAGGCTGACAGGGGACAATTTCTTGTAGCATGACTGGAAATTTGTTATAGTGTCAGAATATCAATAATTTTTTATGAAATAACTTGAGGACTATAGTCCAAAGGGGTGGGGCAGACCCCAAGGTAAACCCTGGTAGTGTCATTCAATGGTTTGTTTTATATTTCATTCCTATCAGCTTAGATGAGATCCATACGTGTATATTACCCGAGTTATGATTCAGGAACTTAGACAGCAGGGGTTGCGCCAACCCTCTGAGCCAACCCTGATAGCATAAGAAATTTATCGAGTCTAGCAATTGTGTGAATGGATAAAGGATTGGGATCAAGTGTTTTTATGTTATCAATAAGGGGCAGGGTTGGATCCAGGAGCCAGTCCTAGTAGCATGATTGCTTTTGTCTTTTAATACCAAGTAATTGTATGGAGGGCATCTAGATAACTTATTTCATTGGGTTTTTTAATCAAGTGTTAATAAGTAATTAATCTGTGAACTGAATTGTTGCTGGTCTCAGATGACAGAGAATTGTTGGAAATTTCCCAAAATATAACACACATTAACCTTTGTAACAACACTGCTCCTTCCAGAACTTCTTGGACTTCTCGAACAGTGGGTTATAATAGCATGGGAAATAGTGTTTAGTGGGTGTTTAAAGTTTGCGAGATTTTAGCAGTGTGATAACACCTCTGCAAAATTACACCTAGCACCCGGTAAAATTAAT
Organism: Mizuhopecten yessoensis; assembly: GCF_002113885.1. Classification (NCBI taxonomy): domain Eukaryota; kingdom Metazoa; phylum Mollusca; class Bivalvia; order Pectinida; family Pectinidae; genus Mizuhopecten; species Mizuhopecten yessoensis. Next base: position 938,512 of record NW_018408845.1, on the reverse strand, counting down.
CTGACAAGATGAACTGAAAAGCAACTCATGTTTTTTTATGTATCGCTGGTCACCTTGTCATCGACCATCTGTTCCGAGTCTTGCAATCCACAGGGATCAACTGTTGGATCCACTATAGGATTATTATCCAAGACAACCACCTGTGGGACATCAGTGACGTGTGCCAGGGAATCTTCGTGGGTCATGAGTTGGTTCTGGTTCAGTTCCTCAGATGGAGGTGGGTCCAGCGAGGAGTCGAGAGGGGGCTCCTCGTCTTCCTCAATCAACAGGGGTGACGGCTGGTTTGGTAGAGTGGACCCTGCTCCTGCTGGCCATACCTACCATAACACAAGGATTTGATCTAGACTATTGAATTTTAATTCATATAAAAAAAATAAAAATATGAGCACCCATAAAAATACATGAAATGAATGATAGAATTTAAATACGGATAAAAATGTTCAAAAAACTCTCCTATATGTACAGAAAGAGTTATACAGTTCATGAAATTTATTAATCTGAGAATTTGGTTGGGCTTTTTTAAACACACTTACATTTTTGCATAATTTCATTTGTTTCTTGATTTGTTGCATTTGTTAATTGTTTATGTTACCTTGTGTTAGTGTTGGGAATCGGTTGAGATTTCAACATCAATGATCGGATATAATAAGTTAGTGTCAACAGATCGATTTTCGATTATTATTCGGTTAGCCTACAGTTACATAATCCTTAAAAAAATATTACTTTTGTTTTTAACAATGGCATGGCTTTTCCTTTTATTAATACTACTAATGAAATTTCAACTTTGAAACAGACCCTAATACTTTTGTTTTGCAATTAATTATGTTTAAATAGCATGATTGGTAAGAAGTTATAGTTAAGAGCAAAATGACATAGAACCCCCGTTCTCTCTTAGTGAAAATGAAAGTAGAACTCGCACTTCCAGTTTTGAAAACAATCATTGATGTTGACATCTCATAATCGATTGTCGGGAATCGGTTGCCTTTCTGATTAGATATTGATTATAAGCGATCATCGGGACAACACTACCTTGTGTGTTGCCATATGTTTTTTGACGTTGGATTTCTGTGCGAAGGCTCGCCCACAGACGATACATTGGAAGGGTTTTTCTCCTGTGTGTGCGCGCACATGTTGGTTAAGGTCAAAGTTTTTAGCGAATGTTTTATCACAGTAGTTACAACGTAGCTTTTTTTTCTCGTCCAACACCATGTTGCCATTTTTGCTGCGTTTTAGCTTCACAAGTGAGTCTGCTGAAACAACGGTTACAAGGCTAGCTTGGGCTGATTTTCTTCCTGTACGGACAGAAAATGCATTGATTTACCCACAACATATGATACTGAAAAGTTACATAACCAATTTATTTTTGAAGTATTTCAACAGAATGAAAACTGAATGAATACTCAAACTTTGAAAAAATATCTACAGTGGAATATCTTTATCCAGGTAATAAAACTTAGTCATGACAAAATTGTTTTAAAGCAGGATTTACAAATTATGACAATATTACTCTGTCAATTGACAAAGGTTATTATTCTACATATTTGACCAGAAACCAAACAGCAGCACAAAATGAAATCCTTTTTTGGCTCACCTGCCTTAGTTGGACTTGGCTTAGCTATGTTGCCCATATTAGGGGCTATTGGTTTCTCTGGGAGTGTAGTCAGGGTGATTTGCTGCTGGACTGGCTGTAGATGAATCTGATTGGTAGAATGGACTGTGCTGGTGAAGGCGGAGCCACTAGAGGGCAGTGATGTGGTCACGGGACTAAGAATGGTAACGTTGTTTGGCGATCTTGAAGTGAAAGTCGCAACCTGAGACAGGAACGGACCAGCTGACTGTAAAGTAGAGGCCTGCTATAAAAAATAAATAATCCAGCAAGGTTCTTAAATTATTGATTTGTTCAAATCAGATGTTAATATAAATTCTGTAACATGTAATAAAACAACAGACTGAATGATTTTTTTAAAGATTTACATCTATTCCCCTTTTGCACCCTAACTCTATACACTGTTTATGTAAAATTAAGTCCCCTTAACCAAGGGAATCTTTATACAAAGTAAGATTAAAATCACTTCTTTCATACTGAAGGTGTAGGCATTTTTTTTTTAATCTTTTTATTTCCCTTTCAATCTGATTGAAATACAGCTCCTCATTATACTATCGTATGATAGTAGAACGATGATAGTAGAACGATGATAGAAGACCAATGATAGTAGAACGATGATAGTAGAATGATAACATAATGAGGAGCTGTATTTTAATAGGATCGTTTCCCTTTTGGGTTGATCCCACCTCTCTACCCTCAAAAGGATGAAGGTGCTGGCACCTTCCATTTATACAAAAGTCGCCTCTCTGCTCAACAATTCTCCAGACCAAATTAAGTCAAAATCAGTTCAACCATTCGGGACAAGTAGCGTTTTAAAGAACAGACAAAGGATGCCACAACATGATGCATGCCTATTTGGTCCTTCTGGCCTGGTTAGCTTAAAAACACTGTTATAAATTTGTAGACTTCAATTCTAATTGAAGAGAGACAAGATGAAACTTACCAGTTGAATCGCTGATGTGTCTACGTTGGCGAAGGACATAAGGTCGTCTGTGAGAACCATATTCTGTGGAAGCTGGGTGATGGAGGTCTGTGGTGCGTATGAGGTCTAAATAAAAGTACATCACAAGTGTAAAATCTCACGTTCAGATATAGATTTCAATAATATCTTGTCAATGATAAGTTGTATGGCATCTAATATAGTGTTGGGAATCGGTTGAGATTTCAACAACAATTATCAGATATAATCGGTTAGTGTCAACCAATCGATTTTCGATAATTAATCGGTTAGCCTCCGTTACATAATCCTTAGGCCTATTTCCTTCGTAGCACTGAGCTCGCCGTCATTTTGATTTTTTACTAGCTTAACTCCGCTTAGTTTCGTATCTTTATTTTTTATCATACCATTTCAACATAACAATCTTTATAAATGAACAGTTATCATTTATATTATTTGCAATTAATTATGTTTAAATAGCATAATTGGTAAGAAGTTATAGTTAAGAGTAAAATGACATAGAACTCCCGTTCTCTCTTAGTGAAAATGGAAGTAGAACTTGCACTTCCGATTTTGAAAACAATCCTCGATGTTGACATCTCATAATCGATTGTCGGGAATCGGTTACCTTTCCGATTAGATAACGATTAAAATCGATCATCGGGACAACACTATCTTAATATATGTACCTTAAATAATACCTTACAGTATATAAAACTTAATTTTAGAATGATCTATGTAAAACTGTACACTATTACATCAGAGACAATCTGTAAATTCTTATCAGGATCTCACAGTACATCTGTACCAAAAACATAACTTAGTACAGCAGTGTGCATGACAAAAAAGTTGTAGTTGATCTACTAAATTTTAAAAATTACTACCTGTACTTTATACAAGATGTTTTAAAATGATGTGGACTTCCTGAGAACTTTAGTCACCATAGTTGTCTACCTGTATGAGTTGTGGTCCTTTGTTGACATTTTGCATTAAGTTGGAGGATACAGGCACAGTGTTGACAGCACTACTGATGGCATTTGTCAGCTGCTGAATGGTTTTCTGAGTGACACATCGGCTCTGTTTGTGGTTTACAAAGGCACCAAGTGATGTGAACTGTTTCTTACACTTTCCACACTGAAAGACATCCTCTTCGTCAACTATAACGAAAAAAGAAGTGTTAGCATCTCTTTCTAGATTAAATATAAAGACAGTTCTCTTTAATTTTTACATGGTTGTTGTTTCTTTGGCGATTCATTTTGTGGACACAATGTTTAACATGCCAACAAAATGAGATATAGAATACTAATCTTTATTTTACATATTTGTGAGAAAAAAAATGGACTAAACATTTTCAAATCAAATCACAGTTATCAATAGATAGGCAAAGGAAGCTTACAGCAAGTAACTTCAGCATTGAGTTACGCAATACTTTAATCTATGCATACATGAATGCAATAAAATTGGTTCAGAAATCTACAGCACAAGACACTATAATCGTTTTTGGTGACTGTTAATAAATCCTCTGCCTTTTGGTTGTTATTTTTACAACATGAACAACTCTAAGCCCATGATATGTAGTGTGGTTATAGATTAAAACAGTTGTATATCCAAGATGCTAGACATTTGTGAGCATTTGTACTTTTGGTCACAAGGGTGGGGGCTTATTTGCGGTCAAATATGGTAATTAAAAGAGAAAAAGAATAAGAAAGAAAAAGGTTTAAAAAATTGATATAGAACTTTATAAGTATCCAATATTCTTTCAAGAAGAATATTCAAATACTAAAAGTTTTTCCAGCTCTAGAATTACATGGAAATACCATTAAAAGTCAATGTAATTTTTTCATAACAGTGATAGTATATATCATAACAGTGATAGGATATATCATAACAGTGATAGGATATATCATAACAGTGATAGTATATATCATAACAGTGATAGTATATATCATAACAGTGATAGGATATATCATAACAGTGACAGTATATATCATAACAGTGATAGGATATATCATAACAGTGACAGGATATATCATAACAGTGACAGGATATATCATAACAGTGATAGGATATAGTGATCATCACTTACTTGGAGAAGCATCACTGACTGTGGACTCCAACAAAGACTGAACAGCCACCGCAGTCTGACAGTCCATCCCTGACACTGTAACACAAGATAAGATACATGTTATAGAAATGGGTTTTTTATGCTATTTGAAGCGGAACTGGACTCACTAGGGTCGATCGCCAGTGACCAGGTTACATTAAGCTCAATTGGTAGAGCGTCTGTAAAGAGTTCGGAGGATCTCTGGTTCAAACCCCGGTTTGGCCGTGTATTTTTCCGCTCCTGTTACAAACCTTACTTGATTAATAGAAAAAGTAAACGATAATCGATATGTCATGATGTCAGTTATAATATTAACTTGATCTACGCATCTAGGCAAAGTGAATTCTGTGAACCATTGGAATTAAAAGAAGACATTTCTAAAAAGTAAATTTTCCTTCCACCATTTGAAGTAAGCCTATCTCAAAATAATTAACAACTAATAAGTTTTTAACTTTGTAAAACAATACAAAATCCTGTAACTGTATTTACAGTTGTTATGGGATGAAATATTCATATATATAATATACATATAATATGTTGTACTAATCTTGTTACACAACTAATTGGCCATGTTTCTGTGTTTATTGATCATCATTTGTCAAATGATTACCAACAATATGAATAATTTTGGAAGTCATATTAACATGGTAATCCTGGGTCCATTATCTCAGTTGCAGTATATATATATTCCACATATGTACTTTAAATCACAAAACATTTAGAAGTTCTCTCCATGCTGTTATCATTGTCAGAAAATATAAAACTGGACTGTAACTCTGTATAATATTGAGGGACAAAATTATGCTGGTTAACAATTGTGGTGCAATTCGGAGTAGCTGAATTTTGTTTTCATCCCTTAAACAGAACAGCTTTTTTTTAGTCATTATCAATATTTTAGTAAATGTTTATATTAAATTGATAATGCAAGTTTTTTTGCTGGTAATTGCAACGTTTTGAGAGGGTTTTTTTTATAACTTAGCCAATATGCCTTTTATTATGCAAAATTAATAATCATCAATGAATCCTCAAGCCAGTTCATGCAATATGTTATCAAATAACATTGCTTTGGTTTACTATCGACAAACTGAAGTTTTCTTGTGGCTATGAGGAAGTCATGGGCCTAAGTGCAACTAGTTAGTGACCCAGTGAGGTGAGGCTATTCTGTGTAATGTAACCCCCCTGTAAAATGCGTTATAACCGGCAAGTTGGCCATTCCAGAAATGTTATTCACACCCATTCATGACAACACCTCATTCACATAATTTTACGTACTAGTGTTTCTTTTTTGTAAATCTAATATGTGTTGTCGAACAATATACATTATATTTACATATTAGTTCAGGGCATTTAATTTTCATACGCCGACAGGGAATTTAAAATTGATGTTTTGAGGAGAGCTATCTGGATATTTTGCGTGGAAATCAAAATGGCGGAACACCAACAACATGCAAATTTTTCAGTCTACTGTAAGAATAGATCGGTCGGCTCCCTGTCGTTAAAACGAGACAACGGTTACCAACAAGAATTTAGAAACGATTTTCAAATAAGCTGGTTATGGTCACGACCTGAAAAGGGCTCCAAAAACGTTTGCGCCATAATTTCTTTCAGTGTTTTTCGCCTTCAGAACTGCTGTTCCATCAATAGCGCCCTCTACCAATGGTGCTTGAGGGATCGAAGGGGTATTTTTCTGTATCTGTATTGTATGACTCATCTTTTGTCACGGGAGAGGTTAATTTGGTTAATTAAATCAGAATTCATACTCAAATAAATATTTTTATGCATTGTTTTTATTAAAGATGACTTTTTCAACTGTATGCATTATCTTGTAAACCCTCCACGAACCTTTCAGCGTATATGATCACGTGATATATCATGTGACTGTAGTCATGTGATATTTGTCTATTTTATTCTCAGCCTGAACTGGGTGCTTATTGTATGTCAACATGTACAGTTACAACACGTGTATCTTGTTGATATATTTGATGCTGAAGGTAAAAGAAGGATGCACAAACGAAACCCCAAATGTCATTGTGATGTTGATGGACGATGTAAGTAATTAAGCTGATTGATTACATATCATGTTTTTTAGGACTCGGGGGGAGGTTTTCGCTATATGGGGGGGGGGGGTAGTTGTACTGACGTTTTCGCTATATGTTTGCTGGTTGCTTACATGATTCAGGACAAATCATTCCATTCCAGAATGACTCTGAAGTAAAAGATAGCAGGAGACAAATGTAATTTCATATCTGCTATATCTAAAAAGTTTGACATCATATTCAGACACATAAACAAAAGAATAATCTTGATAGATAGTTTTCTTTTACTAAAGCAGCAATGTGTTTACAGATGGGTTGGGGAGACCTTGGCGTGTTTGGAGAGCCCAGTAAAGAGACCCCAAACCTGGACAGGATGGCCAGTGAGGGAATGCTGTTTACTGACTTCTACTCCGCAAACCCTCTGTGTTCTCCCTGTAAGTACTTGTAAAGGCATGTAGCAGAAAAATATGCATAAACATAATTGTCATTATCAAGTTTATTTTGATAGCTTTTTCCTTTTAAGTAAATATCAATATGTATTTCTTATGTTGTAGCTCGTGCCGCCATGTTGACGGGGAGACTACCTATCAGAAACGGTTTCTACTCCACTAATGCCCATGCTAGGAATGGTAAACCTTGTACATCACTCTCATATACCTACTCCTTCTATCAAGTACCCAGGATTGACCTTAATATACTATATAACAGGAGTGACAAGTACCAAGGATTGACCTTAATATACTATATAACAGGAGTGACAAAATGCAATGTACCAGAGCGGGATTTGAACTTGGGACCTCTTAGACTGATTGCTGTTTTAACAAACTGCGATTCCCTGTCACCCATGATCAACCTGATCAGATTTTACTGCAAAAGTTCCAACAGATAAATCTACAGATTTCAAAAATATCAGTTATGCATCAAACTAATGCTGCTTTTTGCTTATATTTGTGCACATTTGGAATTACAAAAGAAAGTCAATACTGTACATAAAATTGCTCGAAGGTCTTTAATTGATTGGTCACCATGCACATATCCTTGATAATCATAATGTTCAGAAATACTTGAGTATAGTATGAGTTAAAGCTGAACAATTAGGGAATATGTGATCTGTAAGGAGGAAAGTCAGTTATAATTAACTTTGTGTAAAACAGTAAATCACAAAATTTAGTCAAAATTGTTATTTTCACAATTATTCTTTCAACACAATATTTGCAAGGGTTTTAATTTGCAATAAGATTATTTTTGCTATGTATATCGTTTATACAATTATGTCTGAATAGATTATTGTAAGATATTGAATGCACACTTGTCTTTCCTCGACTTGTGATTTACATGTAAGTTATTTACAGTAACATGTGGAAATAACTTTGGAATTTGTGATTGTCTCCGCTCACAAAATAACACAGAAATACATATCAGGAAAACATAATGCAAGTGCTAAACAGTAGTCTGATATGGCCTTTAAAACGTTACCAAGTTTTTACCTATATTGTGCCAAGAAGAAATTGCATTGCACAGGTTACTTTCAGGAAATATCTGCTTCAACTTGATATAGATTTGAACTATTGTCTCTGTATATACAGGTTTATAATAAATGTAGAAGTAATGCTCTGGAGTGAAGTACTGGTAGCTCTTACAGTTGGAATTTACATAAAAAGTATCATTTTATTTTATTGTTTCAGCCTACACCCCCCAGAACATTGTGGGAGGTATAGCAGACTCTGAAATCCTCCTGCCAGAACTTCTAAATAAATTAGGATATCACAACAAAATTGTTGGTAAATGGTATGTATGAAACAACAAAGCAGTTACAATACATCAAATCACAGTACATGAGTTTGATTTACTCTATTTCAAAATAATCACAAATAGCAGATGACATCTTCTGGTCAGTCTTGATTTGCATCCAATCAGTGAAGATTCTCGACATTGCCAAAAATGTTGTGTAAACAATGTGGTGAAGGAAAACATGCTCATGCTTACTCATTCTATGCACAATAGGTTTCTTTACAAATCATACAAATAGATACCTTAGCTGTAATACTCTATAAAGAGGCTATAACGTGTTCTACTTAACTGTAGTAGTACCTGGTAAAACTATACATGTACTGTATATTCCAGGCACCTGGGCCATCTGCCCCAGTACCATCCCCTCAAACATGGCTTTAATGAGTGGTTTGGTGCCCCTAACTGTCACTTTGGGCCGTACGATGACGTCCACACTCCAAACATCCCAGTCTATCGTGATGCACTCATGGCCGGCAGGTTTGTCTCAGATCCTCACTCATCTGTTACCTATAACGCCTAAGAAATGGGATGTTGTATTAAGAAATGCTTCAAAGATAGTCGTATAACCCAAAAAATCTGTTATATAATCAATTATCTTGATAATCCAATTATATGATGTTCCAAACAATACATTTGCAGCTTCTATCACAGTCAGTTACTTTTAGGGATCATTTCTATAGTATGTATCGCCGGGATGTCGGGTAAAACTGACCAGACCGTTATATTCAAATGTAAACTATAAATGTGTGCTGTGCCCTTGACATTAAATGGAGACCGCATTGAAATTAGAAAGAAAGAAGACATTTGAATTTCAGAAATATAACCTTGACATTGCAGATTATTGATAACCATGGCATCATAGATATAGTACATTCTTGACATTACACATGTATGGTGATACATGAATCATTATTACAGATGTATGGCAAACCATTCCCTTGACATTATAGACATATATATTGTCTGTTTGACATTGCTTGTGTATGGTGACCTTGATATTACATATGTATGACCTTGAGAAGCAAATTTTGTGTGTGTATGTGCATATTTGACCTTGGCATCAACGATATTTATAGGCTTATGATGGCCTTGACTTAGGGCTGTCCATACTTAGTGATCCTCATACAGTATTATATATGTCTGACCTTGACAAGCATGATGACCTTGACATATCAGACAAATGTATATTAAAGCCTTAACAGTATAGACAATTGCTGACATTGATGTTACAGATATTATGAAGATTTCCAGATTGATAGGAAGACAGGATTATCCAACCTGACGATGATGTACTTAGATGTATGTATGACATGGTACTCTTCTTTGCAAGAATTATGTTTGTCATCTTAAATATCAATTTTAAATACTGAAAAAAAATCCAGTGATATTATCTCAATTATGAATAAAAAGAAATCAGTTTTGAGAAATGGTTTTTAACTGTAATGAATTGGTAGAAGTGCATTATCTTTTTTTTTTAATTGAATTGATGAAATTTGAAATTACTATAACTGCTTTGCTATTTCATGAATTATGTAATGGATTGTCTATTACATAGATCTGTATAATATTATATATAAGGTGATGTCTCTATAAAGTAATGCCTATATAAGGTGATATCTCTAAAGTAATGCCTATATAAGGTGATGTCTCTATAAAATAATGCCTATGTAAGGTGATGTATCTATAAAGTAATGCCTATATAAGGTGATGTCTCTATAAAGTAATGTCTATATGAGGTGATGTCTCTATAAAGTAATGCCGAAATAAGGTGATGTCTCTATAAGTTTATGGTTGTATAAGGTGAAGCCTCTATAAGTTTATGTCTATATAAGGTAATGTCTCTATAAAATAATGTCTATAAAAGGTGATGTAACAATAGGTTTATATCTGTTATGTCTATATGAGGTGATGTCTCTATAAAGGAATGCCTATATAAGGTGATGTATCTATAAAGTAATGCCTGTATAAGGGGATGTCTCTATAAAGTAATGCCGAAATAAGGTGATGCCTCTATAAGTTTATGGTTGTATAAGGTGAAGCCTCTATAAGTTTATGTCTATATAAGGTAATGTCTCTATAAAATAATGTCTATAAAAGGTGACGTAACAATAGGTTTATATCTGTTATGTCTATATGAGGTGATGTCTCTATAAAGTAATGGCTATATAAGGCGCTGTCTCTATAAAGTAATTCCTGTATAAGGTGATGTCTCTATAAGTTATGGTTGTATAAGGTGAAGCCTCTATAAGTTTATGTCTATATAAGGTGATGTCTCTATAAGTTATGGTTGTATAAGGTGAAGCCTCTATAAGTTTATGTCTATATAAGGTGATGTATCTATAAAGTAATGCCTGTATAAGGGGATGTCTCTATAAAGTAATGCCGAAATAAGGTGATGTCTCTATAAGGTTATGTCTGTATAAGGTCATGCCTCTATAAATTTATGTCTATATAAGGCGATGTCTCTATAAAATAATGTCTATAAAAGGTGACGTAACAATAGGTTTATATCTGTTATGTCTATATGAGGTGATGTCTCTATAAGGTAAAGCCTATATAAGATGATGTCTCTATCAAGTAATGCCTATATAAGGTGATGTATCTATAAAGTAATGCCTATATAAGGGGATGTCTATATAGGGTAATGCCTATATAAGATGATGTCTCTGTAAAGTAATGCCTATATAAGGTGATGTCTCTGTAAAGTAATGTCTATATGAGGTGATGTCTCTATAAGGTAAAGCCTATATAAGATGATGTCACTATAAAGTAATGCCTATATAAGATGCTGTCTCTATAAAGTAATGCCTATACAAGGTGATGTCTCTTTAAAGTAATGGCTATATAAGGCAATGTCTCTATAAAGTAATGGCTATATAAGGCGATGTCTCTATAAAGTAATTCCTGTATAAGGTGATGTCTCTATAATGTATTGCCTGTATAAGGTGATGTCTCTGTAAAGTAATGTCTATATGAGGTGATGTCTCTATAAAGTAATGGCTATATAAGGTGATGTATCTATAAAGTAATGCCTATATAAGATGCTGTCTCTATAAAGTAATGCCTATATAAGGTGATGTATCTATAAAGTAATGCCTATATAAGGGGATGTCTATATAGGGTAATGCCTATATAAGATGATGTCTCTATTAAGTAATGCCTATATAAGATGATGTCTCTGTAAAGTAATGCCTATATAAGATGCTGTCTCTATAAAGTAATGCCTATATAAGGTGATGTATCTATAAAGTAATGCCTGTATAAGGGGATGTCTCTATAAAGTAATGCCGAAATGAGGTGATGTCTCTATAAGTTTATGTCTATATAAGGTAATGTCTCTATAAAATAATGTCTATAAAAGGTGATGTACCAATAGGTTTATATCTGTTATGTCTATATGAGGTGATGTCTCTATAAAGTAAAGCCTATATAAGATGATGTCTCTATAAAGTAATGCCTATATAAGGTGATGTCTCTTTAAAGTAATGCCTATATAAGGTGATGTCTCTATAAAGTAATGCCTATATAAGGTGATGTCTCTATAATGTATTGCCTGTATAAGGTGATGTCTCTATAATGTAATGCCTATACAAGGTGATGTCTCTTTAAAGTAATGGCTATATAAGGCAATGTCTCTATAAAGTAATGGCTATATAAGGCGATGTCTCTATAAAGTAATTCCTGTATAAGGTGATGTCTCTATAAAGTAATGCATATATAAGGTTATGTCTCTATAAGTTGATATCTGTTAAGTCTATATATGGTTATGTCTCCATAAGTTGATGTCTGTTATGTCTATATAGGATTAAGACTCTATAAGTTGATGTCTGTTATATGTCTATATAAGGTGTTGTCTCTATAAGTTGATGAATGTTATGTCTATATAAGGTGATGTCTATAAGTTTATGTTTGTTATGTCTATATAAGGTTATGTCTGTTATATGTCTATATAAGGTGTTGTCTCTAAAAAGGAAGCTGTGCAGTTCATTGAACAACAATACTCAAATAAGCAGCCATTTTACCTGTACTGGACTCCTGACGCCACACACGAGCCTCTGTATGTGTCACAAAAATTCCTCAACACCAGCAGACGTGGATTGTGAGTAAAATGTCGAAAGCACCACTTTCGCAAGACTTTTGAAAAATATTTGTGAGAATTTCTCTGTAAAATAAAATTTCAAATTATGTGTTGATCATATCAACTGATTTCAAGTGAAAAGATATTTTTGTGTAAGATTTGGATTCTGGTTTGCTCTCTTTTGTTGAACATAACTCAATTTGGAGATTTTAATGCATGTAGTTTTTAATTACAGGTGTTACGCTGTGGTTAGTTATAATTATTTAGTACAGGTGTCCCGAGTATCATAGACTGCTGTATTTTACACAGGTATGGGGATGCAGTGCGAGAACTTGACTATGCAGTTGGAGAAATCCTGAAAACTCTGGTAAAACTAGGACTTGACAAAAACACTTTTGTATTTTTCTCATCAGACAATGGAGCAGCTACTTATGCCAAAACCTCAGGTAAATGTATTGTTGTTTAGGCATTGTGAATATGTATAATGTGTATTCTTTTACCTGTTTTTGATAAATTCTGATTCAGGATGATGTGCTGTAACATATTTGAATTAAGGCATTAAGTTGTAGCGGAACTGGACTGGGTTGTTCATCAACGACCAAGATAACTCCACTGGTAGAGCGTCCATCTAGCGTTCAGAGGGTCCCTGGATTAAATCCGGGCCGGTCTACCAATGCATTTTCTGCTCCTGAGTTACCTGGTCGCCGATGATCGACCCAGACCAGTTCTGTTACAACTGAAATTGGGATGTTTGCATCCATTTTATTGTGATGTCAGCGGTTTCAGATAAAAGGTTGATCTTCTTCCAAATATCCATATACAGGTGGTAGTAATGGGCCATTCCTTTGTGGTAAAGAGACAACATTTGAGGGTGGTATGAGGGAGCCAGCTATTGCGTGGTGGCCAGGAAAAATTTCGCCAGGCCAGGTAAACTTTCCTCTAATTGCATAGTATAGAAAGTTATCTTCTTAATTATATAGCATATAAATAGTGTAGTAAATTTCTGCTTAAGGGTAAATTACCTATCAGTATATGATCACTATACACTTGACAATTCCTTCCCATTTTGGAAACTGAAAAGACTTCATTGTAGGGTACTGTGCCCAGCAAACAAAATATCAATTATAACATTCTTTTAAAGGATTGGGGGGGGGGGGGGGGGGGTTTTTTTTNGCAGTTATCTCCCTGTATTGTTAATACATTCAAAAGGTGCCACATCCTTTAGTGTTGTTTTGGCAGGTGTGCCACTGATGGACCTGTTTTGGTGAAGTATTTATAGGTGTACATCCAGGTTGTGTTGCTGATGGATGTGTTATGCTATGGTTTCATGTTTACAGGTGTCCCATCAGGTGGGGTCATTGATGGACCTATTTCCTACTGTGCTTGACCTAGTGGGTATCCAACCACCTTCTGACAGACCAATTGATGGCATCAGTCTCAAAGATACACTTTTACAAAACACTCAAGTTCACAGGTAATTGATGAATAGCACACAAGCAGCTGCCTGTCAGCTTGTCTGGTAAATATGACAAGTGTTTATATAGACACATTTAAGGATTTATGCTACTTTACTTTCACATGCTTCTTCTTTAACGTAGAATTCCAAAATATCTGTTTTGAATGGAAATTTACACTTTGTTAATTACTTTTTACCTTGTTTAAAAAGTACACTAGAATGCATGCCTAAATAACAATTATTAGTTAATGGTGATGTTAAAATTATAAGGGAGATACATATTCTGAATATGGGTGTAATCAATACTGAACTGATATATTATGTAAAATGTAACATTTTTCTTTCTGTTTAGTATTCGATATAGCAACTGTTAAATAAGATATATGAATTGTGTTCAGACAACCTGTTTGTGGGAACTTTTACAATCTGCACTGGTAAATAGTTTGGAGAACACGGGTTATCATAAAAACAATTTTCTGATAAATAAATGTTTACATTGATGGGCATTCATAATAATTAAATCACAGGTATAATGTGTTGGAAAGTTAATTATAGTTAAGTATAAAATACATGTACTGTGTAAGGGAGATAACTCTGACACTGGTATAACATGTAGGGTAGACTTAATTTTCATTGATTTTAGTTCTGTACTTGCCAACTTTAGAATATAATTGGAAAAGAAATTTTGGGTTTTTGAAAAAGTATCAAAAGTAAGGGCAAAAAATCATCTTCCTCCAAAAGTACTCTGATATATGCTGGTATCTTGTAGGCCAGTGTTTTACTATCGTGGGAACACGTTGATGGCAGTACGTCTGGGTGATTATAAGGCACACCTCTGGACCTGGACTAATTCTATACAGGAGTTTAACAGGGTGAGGTGTGATGTAGAGGAGTTTTACGTGATGGGTTCTGTTGTAGGTTAATATGAAGGGGACAGCAGGTTAGAATCAACAGATCGCTATCGGATACCATACTGCATGTTTTTAGGTCGTCATAAAATGATGTTATATAATTATGTCATAATCAAATTGCATGTCAACAAGACGATCACTTGATTTTCATATAAGTAGACAGCATATTATAAATAGTAATTTAATGGGAGGGGCAAAATTTACACTGGGAAAAAGTTGATTTTATTGGTGAAGGCTGAATGTTTGCATGAATGAAAGTTTCCCGGTACACAGTTAATGAAAGTCTCCACTCTAAAATATATGATGATTGTTAGAATAGTTGAAATTTGTTCATATGGTTGACTGATTTAGATGAAAGCTCACAGGTACATTTACTTAAAATAAAATTTCACAATGAATCCAGCAGGAGCAGGAGGCATCGTGAGCCTTGCTCACTTTCTCATTTTTTTTTTTATCATTTTAACATGAATATCATTAATAACCTGAAAGTTACTTAACATTTCCACTTGTTTTGTGTTGACAGGGTGTTAACTTCTGTCCTGGAGAAGAGATACAGAACGTAACAACACATGATCAGGTCGAACACGATCCATGGTTACTGTTCCACATCAACAGGGATCCAGGCGAGAAATACTTCATCAAGTAATCTATTTGATTCAGAATTCTCTATTTACAGACTTTGTTTATCTGTTTGTGTGGGGGGACTATGGACTAAGTTCAATGTCATACTCTTCAGTGTGTCTATTGAATGAAACATTGAACACAACTTAATGTTTTAAAATAGAAAAAATATGACCATAGGATATCAAGTACTCATACATGTAGTAATTTAATTTAAAGGAAGAGAGTCCCAGTGCTTTGTGTTCTACCTCCAATGAAGAAGAGTTCATTTGTCTGGTTGTTTTTAATTTGCAGATGCTTGTAACAGTTTGTTCATTTATTGTACCAAAAGGTTATATAGGAAAGAAAATATATATCGTAATTTCTTTTCTTCACAAAACTTTTCCCATACATGTACAGGGGTTGAATCTCTGGACCTCTTGATTATAAAGTAGGGAGTTTGTATCCATTGCACTACCAGTCATATCTGTTCCATTGATGCAATATTACTAAGAAGATTTTCATAATGTTCCAACTCCTAAGCATCAATATAGACAAAATATTATAAATTTAACAGGGAAGTATTCAATCAAAGCCTGTAACAAAATACAGTAGAAGTATCAGGACTCTCATCATCGGATACCCACGGTTGATTTCGCTTCGGTACGAAATCAACCGTGGGTATCCAACGATGCAGGACTCTCTACCTGTATTTGAACTTTCCAGATCTACCACTGAGGAATACAAGAAAGTGATTCCAGAAATACAGGGGGTTGTAGCTGTCCACCTCAAACACCTGGTACCCGGCACACCACAGCTCAACATGTGTGATGATGCTATTATGGCAAGTTATACCTTGATCATTTGCTCTCAATTCAAAACTGTGTGAAGAAATATTTTTACCAATTAGCATGGCCTTTAAGAAAACCTGAACACGCAGATTGTCTTGCTTGGAGTGTTCTAAATTTTCACTCATATGTGAGAAAAACATTGATTAAGCCAAACAACATTTGTCATTAAATGATGCTGCCATATTGAAAGTTGTTCACAAATAAGTGAAACAATCTTGTGTAGACTATTTGCATAGACTGTATGATACTTAACATAATTTGTGCAAGCTATGACTTAACATTTATGGCAGTGTGGTTGTTTAGTAAGGTCAAAGGTTGCTGCATGTTACCATATTCTGTCTTTTCGTAATGCAGATTTATCTGCTATTGTGAGCAGGTGTTGATTGTTGCGTCATTAGTTTGTGTGAGAAAATTACGTCGTTTTCTCAAAATATTATGACGTTATCTCACAAACAAATGACGTAACAATCAATACCTGCTCACAAGAGCAGATTACTCTGCAATACGAAAAGACAGAATAGCAGATATGGT
The DNA here is from genome assembly GCF_002113885.1 of Mizuhopecten yessoensis. NCBI lineage: Eukaryota > Metazoa > Mollusca > Bivalvia > Pectinida > Pectinidae > Mizuhopecten > Mizuhopecten yessoensis. Next base: position 921,611 of record NW_018408845.1, on the reverse strand, counting down.
CATACCAAGGACACCATGACATGTATTAAACTTGTTCAATTTTCGTTTTTAGAACTGGGCGCCCCCTGGATGTGACAAGGGAGGTAACAAGTGCTATTCCCCACCTTCTCCAAAACCACACAAGTGTTCATGGCCTCACTAGTAAATATGGAAGACTGCTCATATCTGTGATACTCGGAAACTACACTGCTGGTACAGGCCATACAACTATCAACAATCTCAAAGTGGAGTAGAATCTCAGGAAGTACAATCCAAAGGAAAATCTCAAATGATACAACCAAGACAAGACGCATAGTTGACTGACTTATTTATTTAGCTTTTGAAGAAATACTTAAGTGCTATTCCACATTATGATTATACACGGAGGCCTTTTTATTAATGTTTTAATGGTGTTGGGGTCTGAAATGATTGACAGGTTTTGTAGTGAGGACAGGGGAAAACATTTAAATGTAGGTGGACCCCAAAATGGGAATGAGGGTTAATCTTACTCCTTTAGTACTGGTGAAGGGATTTTTAACCTAATTAGACAAGGGGCATTCCATGGTCAAGGGAATTAATTAACATCAAATAATTGAAAGTTTTGGCATCTTTCAGTTTCAGAAGGGGAAAAGGAAACAGTTACTGATCTTTAAAAGACTACTTTAATTTGAGTCAGAAATGTCATCTTGTTCGGAGATGAAAGCTGCGACAACCCCTGGGGTAGATGGCATCTTAAAGTACTGATGCAGGTATTTTAACCAACTTTTGCTTTAAGTGGGCATTTATTTTTGTATAACCCTGTCAGATTAGATGGGTTTAACCCATAAAGGGAAAAATGAGTAGTTGAACAGGTCAACTATGTCATGCTTTACATAGGTTTTATCGTATTTTATCCATTGCTAATTGTGGAAATCTCAGAATTTTGATCTTTATTCTCCTAAATATCAATTATTATACATGTATTTAGTAAAGTGCAATAATTGCATTATATTGTATAAATCTGCTGTCAGTTCAGCTGACATTAAATACTTGTACACTGTATTGTCATGTTGACATTCAGTCCGTCTCAGTGCTGTCTCTACCATTGTGCTTGTTTCAATATCACTTTGAAATAGCTAAGCCTTGAAACTGATAGCTTTTTTTCAAAATAGTGATCTGATCATTTTTCTTCCACTGCAATTTCTCATATTTCCTTTCACATCAACTTACAGGCAGTCACAACAGCGACACTGTATTGCTGGACAAATTCGAAGTTGAATGTTATTTTTCCACATTTTGTGCCATACCTAACTTGAAAAAAGTCGTTTCTGTAATCTTATGTTCTGCTGGTGTACCTGTTGCTTCATGTATCACTGGGCTGTTGTTGTACATACCCAGTATGTGGAATCATTCTGGAATTCATGTAACACAGGGCGGTTGTGTACATACTCTGTATGTGGAATCATTCTGGATTACATGTATCACTGGGCTGTTGTACATACCCAGTATATTGAATCATTCTGGAATACATGTATCTGTTGCTTCATGTATCACTGGGCTGTTGTACATACCCAGTATATTGAATCATTCTGGAATACATGTATCACAGGGCGGTTGTGTACATACCCTGTATGTGGAATCATTCTGGAATACATGTATCACTGGGCTGTTGTTGTACATACCCTGTATGTGGAATCATTCTGGAATACATGTATCACTGGGCTGTTGTTGTACATACCCAGTATGTGGAATCATTCTGGAATACATGTATCACTGGGCTGTTGTTGTACATACCCAGTATGTGGAATCATTCTGGAATACATGTATCACTGGGCTGTTGTTGTACATACCCAGTATGTGGAATCATTCTGGAATACATGTATCACTGGGCTGTTGTTGTACATACCCAGTATGTGGAATCATTCTGGAATACATGTATCACTGGGCTGTTGTTGTACATACCCAGTATGTGGAATCATTCTGGAATACATGTATCACTGGGCTGTTGTTGTACATACCCAGTATGTGGAATCATTCTGGAATACATGTATCACTGGGCTGTTGTTGTACATACCCAGTATGTGGAATCATTCTGGAATACATGTATCACTGGGCTGTTGTTGTACATACCCAGTATGTGGAATCATTCTGGAATACATGTATCACTGGGCTGTTGTTGTACATACCCTGTATGTGGAATCATTCTGGAATACATGTATCACTGGGCTGTTGTTGTACATACCCAGTATGTGGAATCATTCTGGAATACATGTATCACTGGGCTGTTGTTGTACATACCCTGTATGTGGAATCATTCTGGAATACATGTATCACTGGGCTGTTGTTGTACATACCCAGTATGTGGAATCATTCTGGAATACATGTATCACTGGGCTGTTGTTGTACATACCCTGTATGTGGAATCATTCTGGAATACATGTATCACTGGGCTGTTGTTGTACATACCCAGTATGTGGAATCATTCTGGAATACATGTATCACTGGGCTGTTGTTGTACATACCCTGTATGTGGAATCATTCTGGAATACATGTATCACTGGGCTGTTGTTGTACATACCCAGTATGTGGAATCATTCTGGAATACATGTATCACTGGGCTGTTGTTGTACATACCCTGTATGTGGAATCATTCTGGAATACATGTATCACTGGGCTGTTGTTGTACATACCCAGTATGTGGAATCATTCTGGAATACATGTATCACTGGGCTGTTGTTGTACATACCCTGTATGTGGAATCATTCTGGAATACATGTATCACTGGGCTGTTGTTGTACATACCCAGTATGTGGAATCATTCTGGAATACATGTATCACTGGGCTGTTGTTGTACATACCCTGTATGTGGAATCATTCTGGAATACATGTATCACTGGGCTGTTGTTGTACATACCCAGTATGTGGAATCATTCTGGAATACATGTATCACTGGGCTGTTGTTGTACATACCCTGTATGTGGAATCATTCTGGAATACATGTATCACTGGGCTGTTGTTGTACATACCCAGTATGTGGAATCATTCTGGAATACATGTATCACTGGGCTGTTGTTGTACATACCCTGTATGTGGAATCATTCTGGAATACATGTATCACTGGGCTGTTGTTGTACATACCCAGTATGTGGAATCATTCTGGAATACATGTATCACTGGGCTGTTGTTGTACATACCCTGTATGTGGAATCATTCTGGAATACATGTATCACTGGGCTGTTGTTGTACATACCCAGTATGTGGAATCATTCTGGAATACATGTATCACTGGGCTGTTGTTGTACATACCCTGTATGTGGAATCATTCTGGAATACATGTATCACTGGGCTGTTGTTGTACATACCCAGTATGTGGAATCATTCTGGAATACATGTATCACTGGGCTGTTGTTGTACATACCCTGTATGTGGAATCATTCTGGAATACATGTATCACTGGGCGGTTGTTGTACATACCCTGTATGTGGAATCATTCTGGAATACATGTATCACTGGGCGGTTGTTGTACATACCCAGTATGTGGAATCATTCTGGAATACATGTATCACAGGGCGGTTGTTGTACATACCCTGTAATTGGAATCATTCTGGAATACATGTATCACAGGGCGGTTGTTGTACATACCCTGTATGTGGAATCATTCTGGAATACATGTATCACTGGGCTGTTGTTGTACATACCCAGTATGTGGAATCATTCTGGAATACATTCCAACATGTGTGAATATCCAGATTTGTTATTATGTGTATTCATTCAATTATTTTCTGTCTGTTTTTATTATTATTATCATTTAATATTTCTTTTTGTACATCTTTACTCTTTATGCTCACTCTATCTGTGGACATTCTATAGTGTGCTTTATACTAATTTTTGTTACCAAAAGAAATTGAATATCATTAATATTTACGTTGTATGATTTTTATCTCAAAGATGCATTTGTAGTCTGTAAATAATATTGAGGTTATTACCAATGTAATGACTAACATGCGAGTGCTGGAAATTTAATTAAACATATTTTAAGTTAATGAAGGGTCACTTGTGTTTTGTCCCAAGGATTTGTTTTTATTTACTGAATGGTGCTGCTTTTATTTGGAGTCACTTGTCATTAAGGGTGTTGTTTTAAAGAAAATTACCTTTGAAATCTTAAGGTTCCATTTACACTCATCTCTACACTCTTGGAATATTTAATTACAAAATGGAACGCACATGGTTAGGCATTTAATTGGTTTTGGGTATAAACTGACCAATCACTACGCTGATACATGTCCTCATCCTCGATAATCCAGGGGTTACGCTAACTTATGTTCTCTGCACCCCTGGAATATGTCTTCTTGTCTCATCAACAAGGTGGCGCACACCGAGCCTTCAATTTTGCAATGACATATTCCAGGGGTGCAGAGAGCGAAAGTGAGCGTAACCCCTGGATATCGAGGATGACCTGTCCTTTGAAGATTATAGAGAAGTGATACCTGACTTAAGAGCCAGTCAGTTTTACCATTATCCTGCTGCATTTATTTTTTAGGTGCATCAAAGAATCAAACTCATCTACATGTATCCTATTCACGTGCAAGGTGGTGAACATAGAGCCTTCCAATTTGTCATGACATACTTGAATCTTAAGTGAGAGGAACCCTTGGATTGCAAAGAAATTGAATCGAACTAAGTATCAATATGATACCATACCTACAGAAAGAAAGTATGCTTTGTAGAAAGTTTCAAGTAAAATTTTATGCAAAAAGAACCCCAAAAAACAGAAATAACAGGTCTGCTCTCATTGATCCATCCTTATGGTTTGAATAGTCGGACCCAAGTAGTTCCTTTATGAAATAGCAATGGACCTAGAGGTTTGATATTTCCTGATGACCCTTGCAAAAGGACTTTCACAGGTCAGTGGTAAAAAAAAATACTGGTTCTTTCCTGTAAATGAAAAGGTCACATTTTGAGCAAAAACTGGAAAGTTATTTCCCCTTAATCATGACATGCAAAGCTTCATGTCCTTTGATCTTGAAACTAGAACTCATTTGGTTTAGTTTTAAATTGAATACATAAGTAAGAAAAACAAGATAACTGTAAAAAGTGTTGAATACAAATAAAATGTATTTGAAAATATCAAATATCACAGACAGCACACTGCTGTCCAATCAGCCATATTCTTCTACAACAAATATCATGCACTACATCAGGACAAAGTCTAATGCTTTCAACTTTCACCTTCATTTAATGATATTTGGAGTATACTGTATGGCTGATAGGAAAGCCCTGTGTTGTACAAAATCAGAGTAAATGTACAGCCATCGTCAGAATTGGTACCAGCGGTAGAATAATATAAAACATGATACAGTGGATATTATACTGGTATTTAGAGAAGAGAGAGTGGAGAGCCTGGTTGTAAAACAGTACTACTATAATATGTGTAACAATCTTATGAACACCAGACCATGGGAGCCCAAAGGTGAGGTTTGAGCCCAAAAGTGAGGTTTGAGCCCAAAGGTGAGGTTTGGAACCATGGTAACTAAGTTGATATTACTGTATAATCAGTATGTCCGACCTCAGCATACGTCCTGGTACTGGAATACTTTATAATCAGTATGTCCGATCTCAGCATACATCTTGGTACTGGAATACTGTATAATCAGTATGTCCGATCTCAGCATACATCCTGGAACTGGAATACTGTATAATCAGTATGTCCGATCTCAGCATACATCTTGGTACTGGAATACTGTATAATCAGTATGTCCGATCTCAGCATACGTCCTGGTACTGGAATACTGTATAATCAGTATGTCTGATCTCAGCATACATCCTGGTACTGGAATACTGTATACTGGAATACTGTATAATCAGTATGTCCGATCTCAGCATACGTCCTGGTACTAGAATACTGTATAATCAGTATGTCTGATCTAAGCATACATCCTGGTACTGGAATACTGAATACTGGAATACTGTATAATCAGTATGTTCGATCTCAGCATACGTCCTGGTACTGGAATACTTTATAATCAGTATGTCCGATCTCAGCATACCTCCTGGTACTGGAATACTGTATAATCAGTATGTCCGATCTCAGCATACATCCTGGTACTGAAATACTGTATAATTAGTATGTCCGATCTCAGCATACATCCTGGTACTGGAATACTGTATAATCGGTATGTCCGATCTCAGCATACATCCTGGCACTGGAATACTGTATAATCAGTATGTCCGATCTCAGCATACATCCTGGTACTGGAATACCACTTCATTGCTTAATTCTTCTGTGTCTCCTGGATTTGTTTTCTTACAAATGATTGTTGACGTTCTGATAAGCCAAACAAATCACACTCCTGGAATTGTAAGATAAGGATCATCAATGGGTTTATGTCTAATACAAAATTGACATACAATGCTTCATGTCCTTTGATCTTGAAACTAGAACTCATTTGGTTTAGTTTTAAATTGAATACATAAGTAAGAAAAACAAGATAACTGTAAATAGTGTTGAATACAAATAATAAAATGTATTTGAAAATATCGAATATCACAGACAGCACACTGCTGTCCAATCAGCCATATTCTTCTACAACAAATATCATGCACTACATCAGGACAAAGTCTAATGCTTTCAACTTTCACCTTCATTTACTGATATTTTGAGTATACTGTATGGCTGATAGGAAAGCCCTGTGTTGTACAAAATCGGAGTAAATGTACAGCCATTGTCAGAATTGGTACCAGCGGTAGAATAATATAAAACAAGATACAGTGGATATTATACTGGTATTTAGAGAAGAGAAGAGTGGAGAGCCTGGTTGTAAAACAGTAGTACTATAATATGTGTAACAATCCTATAAACACCAGGCCATGGGAGCCCTAAAGTGAGGTTTGAGCCCAAAAGTGGGGTTTGAGCCCAAAGGTGAGGTTTGGAACCATGGTAACTAAGTTGATATTACTGTATAATCAGTATGTCCGATCTCAGCATACGTCCTGGTACTGGAATACTTTATAATCAGTATGTCCGATCTCAGCATACATCCTGGTACTGGAATACTGTATAATCAGTATGTCCGATCTCAGCATGCATCCTGGTACTGGAATACCACTTCATTGCTTAATTCTTCTGTCTCTTCTGGATTTGTTTTCTTACAAATGATTGTTGATGTTCTGATAAGCCAAACAAATCACACTCCTGGAATTGTAAGATAAGGATCATCAATGGGTTTATGTCGAATACAAAACTGAAGTGTCAATAATAAACAATGCTCTAGAAAACTATTATCAGAACATCATGCTTCAATCCTGAACCACCTTGTACTGACACGTCAGTAATACTGTATAAAGGTACACCACCAATTCTAATAATCTTTAGAAACAATGAGCTTACAGTCAATTCTGTGTTTGGATTTACAGTACATGTATAGTGCTTAGAGATCCTCATGAAATAATGTATATCAGTAAATGTTTTCCATAGTTTAACCTTTGCTGATTTTGCCCTCTATTATGAGGGCAAATTTATCACATTGGTGAATGTAGTATTAAAAATAATTCCACTGAGAAGTTCTTTAATATGGACTTAACTTATGAAGGGTGAATGTTTTTAATGGACAAAGTTTCCTTGTTATACAGTACTGACAGAGACTTTTGTTTCACAAACACAAAAGTAAGTAAAGCTAAATCTGACATGCTCACCTGATCAAACTGCTCTAAGGAACCAAAGCCCCCCACATAGCCATTGAGCCTGGCAGCCACATGAGAAGTAACAATGTCTTCATCAGAGAGATTCAGTTTGTTTAGAAAATCTTTGTGCTGCCTCAGCATGTACTTCTGGTGGTAACTGTAGAACAGTAAGTGAACAACCAAAACGTATGTCTACAACACAACATGGTTGTTGACATCAGAATAATGAAAAGTGCTATTGGTATGTCAAGGATATACAAGTTAAAACATGTTTATCTAAAACAAAAGCACTGATAACTAACGTGGTTACATATCCAGAGAAGTATGGGTGAGAGGTCCATTACCTGACGTTGAAAAGAAACCCAGTATTCATTGGGTATAATAGTTTTTATGTAGCATATAACCTGCGGGCAATCTGCTCTGACTTTATTTCCTAAACTTGATAATTTGACATGTGCATGCAATGTAACAGATAGTGGCCTATACATTACAGAGTAGCATGTATCAAAAGTTATGTCTGTTGTTAAAGACTAGGGTATACCTACTCTTCAGCATTGTAGAATTCACCAGCAGGAAGGATTTTCGTTGCTATGGGTCTTGTCATTTCCTTTTGGAATTTGTCCCTCGATTCTTCTGCCACCATCTTCTGTTTTGTGCTATGATAAAAGATGGCAGACATGTATTGGTTACTACTCTTTGAAAAAGGGCTGTGATTTGTCCAGAACATCTCCAGTAACTCACCAAAGCTGATCTTATTTGGATCAAAGTCCAAGGCGACAGTTTCAGTGTGATCACCTCTGAAACATGAAATTATTTCCTTCAAACCTTCTTAGTATAAATCCTAGTAATTGATATTCATATATTCTAATTTAGATTCTTAAACATCAAGAAAATGGTCACTGATAAGCAATGAAAAACACTGTAGTAATAAAACTCTTTACATATTTATTAAAAGCAAAACTCTAATGGTGTCGTTATAGAATAGATTTACTGTATATCAATACTATTCATAAAGGCAGAAATAAAGTTGAACAACAATGTCTTACATGTTTCGGTATGTTGCACCCTTTGTTGAACCACCAGTGAATCCAACTCGGGTTTTAACCACACCAGGGACACACCCAAACCGGGCATCTGGGAACCAGAATCAGCCCATGGCAAATGTGGCCTTCTCCAGTCTGCCTTCAACTGTCTCGGACATGTTCTATAAATATAAACATTTCTTTTATAGTTTGATCTTCATCTAAACAATCATCCAATATTACAACAGCCAATTAGATAATACATTGTATAATTTATTGTGTTCCGTTGAAAGTGTGAAGCCGTTGATCCTGAAATTTAAAAGAATTTTATGTGTTTTCATTTCACATGATTCCCCATTTCAGTAATAAAATTGTAACTCATAACGGTAATTGTTACTCAAATGCTAGCCCGAGTTTCCTCTGGCCCTGACACCAGACTAGGACATTTTGACAGATAGTATCCTCGGGTTACCGGTTTCCGCGCACTTAAGAAGCATCCGCGATTTCGTACTCATATCGGCAGAAAACTGTTGAAATTACGGAAGACTGTCATAAACATGTATACAATCTACTAAGGGAAACAAAAAACTAACAACATAAAACTGTATTTTAAACAAGAGATCCCAGAGGGATCTTGGCGCCCACCTTTGTACCATCTTCATTAGTTCTTTGTCAGTTCGATCTTTTCTCTTCTTTCCTCTAATCTGTTTGATCGAGTCATGTTAACAGTAAATGCACCTTGAGGTAACTTTTGATCTAAACTTAATACTGATGTGTATGAAAGCCAACCTTCAAAGTGAGTTTGTCATTTCACATATTTACTAGTACAGTACTTAATGTGAAAGAAATAGAAT